>NC_056735.1:298633292-298823292 GCF_019279795.1 Protopterus annectens
ATGAAAATGTTACAGATAATCTTTGCATATGATGGGTTAATTGAATGTTTAGGCAAGGCAAGGTTCTTAACCACTTTAGACCAGATAAAAGAATATTGGCAATGCCTCCTTACAAATGGTGCTAAAGAAAACACCAATGATCAAGAGATTGTTTCAGTATATTGTTCTTCCTTTTGGATTATGTGGGTACTGCAACAGCCTTCCAAGGATTGATGAATAGAGTCTTGAAACCCCATACCAATGTACTGTATATTGAAGAGTACAATGCACATCTACTCAAGGAGAAGACAGCTCATACAATCAGGGCTAAGTGTGAATTCCACCAAATGCTTTTGTACACAAGACAGAGGTTAACTGCCTCAGGTTTCTTATAGGAAGAAGAATGGCTAATGCCCAGCATGAAAAGGAAGAAACCATGAGAAAACAAGTAAGGCCATTTTGGGGCCTAGCGGCAAATTATCAGAAATAAGAGCCCCATTTTGCCATGATAGTGTGCCCACAAAGCTCTAACCAACAGGGGGTGCCCAAAGAGTATTACAGACATTAGATCAGACACCACCTTTAGAAAGCTGAATAACGTTGCAAAAATAAACAAAATATCAAACTTTAATTGTTGGAGATGTGATAATTTAAATGCAGACGGGTTACATATTGTGCTAGAGTGTAAAATGCTATTTCCTTTTTTGAATGAGTTTAAAAGTTTTTCCTCAAACATTGTGGTAAGATAAATGTGGCATAACTAATTAATTCATTCATTAATATTGTTTAATACTCCAATTCTAGAAGTTATTCCAAGAACACAAGTGCCTCTTTTTATGGTCGATTTTAGCAATTGCAAGAAAAGTTATTAGAATAAATTGCAAATGTAAAAATATCTGATCATTTTCAGAACCTGTATATTTACCTAAAAATGTTTTAAAAAAGAATTGTTAACCAGTAAGATGATAACACCAAATGTTATGCATCATTATATTGCTTGGAAAAATTAAGTGATTTACTTGAAATGTACTAATGGTATCATTATATATTTAGAATGAAAATCTTAATATGGAGAAATGTGTATAGTTTTTCATTGATATGTTTTAATAATCAGATTGTTTTCACTTATTGTTAAAAAATTTGAATAAAATGTTTAAAAAAAAAAAACAAAAAGAAAGAGAGCCTGTATTACCATCTCATAACTTCAGTAAGTCAGTTATCTATATGGTTGCATTACTGATGGGGCTAAGAGCAGTACCTTTGCAATCATTTAATGAAGGCAGGCATCACATCTGTTTACTCAACTGCAAACTGAGGAAAGCAGAGACTAATTATTCTGCAATCAGAATGGAATGCCAAGCTGTCCACTGGGGTCATGGCTAACCGAGGTATCATTTTTAGGTGAAGACTTCATCCCAGTAATGGACCATGTCCCCCTAGCGTGGTTGGGTACATATGTCTAACTATAGCAAATAGTCTTAGGACTATTTATGTCAAGTGATCTAAAGGTAAGAAAGCAGTGGGAAAACGTAGTGAGAAAGCAAGCAAAGTACTGTCCTCCATACTAAAGTAACATCAGCTGTAGACAAGATGTTTTTATCCTACTCTGTAGACTGCCAGCAAGACACCTTCTGGAGTATTGTGTGTGTTGCTGCACCTCAGTTTCACAGGAACTGCAAAAAATGGTGAATAGTGTTGAGAAGAAGCCATATAAAAAAGCAAAAGTGTAATATCTGCAATGTTGAAGGAGGTGTGATAAAAGCCTTAAGGTAATTCAGACTTTAAAGAGATTAAGTGAGTATATTCTTTCAGTAGAGAAATATATGAAAATAGGAGGCACGGTCTGAGGATATCAGGTAAGTCTTACAAAAGCTGCAAAGTCATATTTTATTACTACTTAACAGGTGGTGAATGATTTAAGCAGCCTACCTGAAGAATTGGTGCCATCAGAAACATTAACAGAATTCAAGAATGCATGCAGCAATTACAAAGCATTTCTTAGGCTGTATTAAAGGGGAATATAACTGTTGGTGAGGGAGTGTTTGCAGTTTAGCTGAAATGTAGGGAAATGAGAGCCAAGTGGTTCCTATCAGCTGCTAAAAATCTGATTCTGTGCTACTGTGTTACTAATGCAAACTAGCTAAAAGGAATGCATTGAGCACAGGGAGCCCGACTGGTGTAATACCGAGATGAATTGATTGTCCACCAAGCTGCGAATCACACAGTAGCCAGATTTTAAGTTATATAGGGAAGCAGGCATGAGTCATCAATATGGTATTGTCTGACTACATGAGTGTCAGGCTGCTACAGGGACATGGGGGATTAGGCCAATGAGAGCAATCATTCCTCATTCCTGTCCTGATGATGTCTTCTCCAGGCTGCTCTTTCCCATCTCATCATTCAGACAAACAGGCTGAAAGACCAGGACGATGGTGGCTGCTTGTCAGCCCTGGGGTGGAGGACTTGGAAAAAAGAGTCCATTGTTTGACACCATTAATATATGAATTCGCAATTCCCAAAGAACTGCAGTTAAATATACACATTTGATTCCCCTCCATTTACTAGTGAACGGAGTTTGAGGCAACTATACATACATATTTTAATTTTCAAATGAATGCTCTACACCAATTCTCATTTTCTCTTGGAACTGTAGGTTAGAATACATAACTGGCTTGTACAGCTATAGCTGTCTGTCTGCTGTTATTGTATTTGTACTTCCCCACATTTCTTCTATTTTGGCATTTGATCTTGCTGGAATGTGACGGAATATTGATATCTAATTTTCAAATGGTTGTCAGAAATGCATAATTCTGAATGCTTTAAAAAGAAACGTGTGCTTTGACCATCACATGACAAATATACTTTTGTTCTCTCCCCTCTAGGTAAATTAAGGCCTATTTCTATGCCTGTTGAATATAGCTGGGTAGGTGATTATGAAGATCCCAATAAGCTTAAAAGAGACACCAGAAGAGGTATGTAAATATGGTTATATTTTTATATTGAATGGAATTCAGATATGATCAATTATTGTCACATTTTACAAACTCAGCTTATTTGTGAAATAAACATGCTCATATTCTTGTGTGCGGGTGTGTGTGTGTGTGTGTGTGTGTGTGTGTGTGTGTGTGTATAAATTTATACATATGTATGTGTTTATATATATATATATATATATATATATATATATATATATATATATATATATATATGTCTATGTTTGTGTTACAATGTATGTAATTGCCTTAATTGGTTATAACTTCCTCATCAACTGACATATACATAGCTTCTTACCACCTATATTATTTTCCAGCAATTGTCTGGTTGCCCAACACTAAATACTGTTGTATCAGTCATTACAATCCAGTGATCAAATTTTCTGTCTATTCATAAAACCTGTCATTTTTGCTGGGCATGTTCTGTACTTGTACCATGTTGTTAAGGCCTGGAATTCCTTACCTATGTCCAGGTCAGTACTTTTGCTCCAGTCCTTTAAAACCATTCTGAAAAACTTTATTATAGCCAAAATTTGTCTCTGTTCTTCCTCGACCCCAGGATAAACTGTATTCCAAAATACGAATGAGCACCAATTCATACCTTACACCTCTGTACTCCTCTTTCTTTACTCACTTCCTAACTTCATTTTCTGTCTCCTGGCAAAAATAAATTATGCCATAACCCTGCTTTTTTCTCTCACTTCACATTGCAGTTCTTGTTTGTATTATGCTAACTTACCTTTAATTTCTCTAAGCTTGAAGATAAAATTTCTCTAAATATTTTATAATGATGCTCATCCTATAGATCACTGCTGCAGTAGCCTTAGTTATATGGGGATATATGCTGCACAGGATATAACAGTCAACTAGCTTCCAAAGCTCCAGACCACAGTCCACACCCAAAGAGGTTTGGGTGCAAAACCCTCAGAGCTTTACTGCTGCAGAAGAACACGCTACTTAAAGGCTTTTGAAGATCGCCAGTTGGCTTGTGCTGTTCATTTACTGGGCAGATAAGTTCTGTTTTGGGGAAAGAAAAAAACTTCCATTTTCTTATTTGTGTTGCTGTTTTATCACTTTCCTCTTCGGGAAAGTTATTTTAAAGCTAGGAGTTTTGTGTTTTAATGAACTGTCACAGGACTGCAATGTACTTTTAAATGGAGTGCTCATTTTTCCTGTCATTTTAAAAGTGGTGTAAAGTAACTGAAATGTTTTTTTTTTTTTTTTCCTATGGAACAGTTGTGGGGTTTTTTTTCACTTCTGTGGGCTGCCATTTTGTTTTTCTACCAAGGATGGGAAAAGTACGTATGGAGAAAATGTATACTTCTACAACTTTGATTTTCAGAATTTTGAATTGTCAGGCTCATATGTTAAAGTTTGTTCTGAAGAACTGTGAAAGTATGAGGAACTTTTTATCTGCAGTTTCTTACTGTGACAAAAAATCTGCTTTAAATAACTTAGTTCCTTCTGTTACACAGGTCACTACTCATTGTTTATAATGTGTACGACTGTTCATACTTCTTCCAGGGCTATGGCCACTGGTACTGTTTTGAGGAGGTTTGCATAACCGCATTCTCAGAAGCTCCAAGATTATGTTAAAATGAGATTTTAAATTTAACCTTTAATAGAGATTTAGTGTTTGACCCCCTCTGCTGCAGAGGTAATCAAAAAGTGTGATGAAATGGACAAGCTGATTCATAGAATCTCTATTTTTTCTACCCTCCTCATCCAGTATCAGCTAAAAGTAGTATGAACAGTCTCAACAAAATACAGGATAAACAGAAATTTAAGAAGAAATAGCAACAGGGTTCCAAGAAACATTCTCAAACCTACCAAAACCAAGGACAGTCCAATAAGTCTGAATGACCCCCTGCCTCCCCTTTCTTCCAGAAAGTCTGAATCCCCGTGTTTCTGTTTGGCAATAGATACTTTCAGACAAATGGATTATTAAAATCATCCATTAAGGTTACAGATGGCAATGGGAGGTCATTCCCCTTTTCCAGAAGTTCATACCTTTTATTGCAGATCATACTCTCTTATTTTGACCTGATCTTCATCACATCCTGCTCCAAGGAGTGATAGAACCAGTTCCTTCTTCCTAGGTAAGGAAGTTTTCTTATTCAAGGATGTTCCTAGTGCCAAAGAAAGGAAATGCTAATAGTGCTGAAATTAAAACCAATGTCACTTCACAGCCTATTAATGCTTCTTTTTCTTTCAAGTATCCTGATAACACTAGTTTTAAAAGATGCTCATCATCACATCTCTATTCATCCAGACTTCAGATGTTTGTTTTGTGTGTCTGGGTCACATTATGAGTTCATTGCCTTATCTTTTGTACAAACTACTGCACCAAGAGTTTTCACAAAATGTCTAGCTCCAGCTATAACCCATTGCAGGCTACAGGGTATCCACATGTTTCCATATTTAGAGAACTTGCTTATCTTTGCAGAATACTGCAGGATTTGGGATCTCATGGCATCTATGATTCTCATGATACCCGTGGCAAGACTCTCCGTGAAAAATGCAATGATTTCTGCAGTCTCTTTGATCCTATTACCAACACCATTTATCTTTTCAAATGCCAATACTGGGACCAAAGAGACTGCAGATACCACTCTACCATTCTCATGTGGGATGGTGGAGACAACAGATATCCTTAAATCTGAGCCTCCCCTTGTTCCTCCTGCTCCAAAGCAATCATTCACCACAAACACCTTGGACTTTGGTTGAAGGGCAGTTTCAGGAGGGATAAAAGTGTAAGGGTTGTGGGATGCCAAAGACAGACACAGGCACATAAATATCAAGGAGATGCTTGCTTTGATCAAGGCACTTAACTCTTTGAACTATCTTTGGTCCCTGGGACCTCTTCAAGTGGTTACAGATAATACCACAGATGTGGTACATCAACAAACAAGGGAGAACCATGTCATATCCCCTTTGTAGACTAAACATGCTAGCTTGGGATATAGTTTTACAGCACAATCTCACTCCACTGGCATTCCACTTTCTGCCAAAGCAAAATTGCTTGGCCAACAAGCTGTGAAGGAAAAGGGCAGACCACTACGAATGGAAATTACATCAGGGACTCTTCCACGATTTTACCAATCTGTGAGGAGTTCCTCAAGTAGACCTCTTTGCCTCCTCTCTGTACAATCAACTGGCAAAATTCTGCTCCAGGACTCCATGCAAAAAGACCTGGAAGAAAGATGCGTTTTCTTTCCTTGAACATGAGTGTTCCTGTATGCATTTCCACCCTTTCCACTAATATCCAGGGCACTTCTGAATATTCAGAAAGAATCCCACTAGATCATTGTGGTGATTCCCTTCTGGCCAA
Organism: Protopterus annectens; assembly: GCF_019279795.1. Taxonomy (NCBI): domain Eukaryota; kingdom Metazoa; phylum Chordata; order Ceratodontiformes; family Protopteridae; genus Protopterus; species Protopterus annectens. The sequence goes on from NC_056735.1 coordinate 298,639,596, forward strand.
GGCAATCATGGTTGCCCCTTCTTTCAAAATGGCTAGGGCCAATTTCCACAAGCTACTCACACAAGAACAGGGGTGTCTGATACACCCATACATCAGTCAGCATAAATTGACTGCCTGTGTGATAGGGCCTTAATTCCTTTAAAGTACCTGTTTGCAGAGAATGTGCACTGGGTACTAATATAGGCAAAAAAAAAAACTGCTACTAGAAAATCATATATTTACAAATGGAAAAGGTTTTCTAGTTGGTGCCAGTAATATAACCAGCACCCATTCAGGGCTATTTGTTGTCTGATTTTACAATATTTGTGTGAGTCACTATCCTGTCATACCTCTCAGCTGCACAGATTGTCACTGAATGTCAAGATTTTTTGCCTCGTATTTGTGACCTGTTGCTCATAACATTGTGGTTTTCTGGAAAATCATTGCCAAATCATTGAGAAGTGAAGTCAGAAAATAATGGCAGACATCTGAAATTCAGACATCATACTTTTCAGAAAATTCAGACTAATGCAAAACCTGTTATTCTATCAACTTTCTCAGTTTGTAGAGTGATATTTAAAAATGTCCCTGTGTTTGGACCTTTGTCCCATAATTATTTATAGCTTTGTCCAGATTTCTTGCTCTAAGAGGTTGAGAGCTATGTATCCTATTACCTTTCATATTTCTATATCAGGGGATCATTTATTGGCTATTTCAGCATGAATTCTCCTCTTTCAATGCAGTCTAATGTCAGAATGTTTTTGAAAGGGGTTTTGCATAAGAGACCTCCAAGAAAACTGGTGGCCCCTCCTTGGATCTTAATTTTGTGTTAGACAAGCTAGCACTTGTTCCATTTCAACCAGCTAATCTGACTGACTTGAGATTCTTAGGTTCATAGGTTCATAGGTTCATACTAGGCTATCTGCCCGAGGGCATTTACAAGCCTAGCTCATAGTGTTTTTTGTTACGCCACCCTTTACCTTGGGGAACTATACCATTATTTTGCTGTGCCTCTGTCCGAGCAGTGACACTGGGGTGGGGTAATCCTATGGTATATCTCGATCTCATCCATGGTCAAGATTTCTCTGAAGGCCAAGGCCAGCGAGTGCTCTGCCTCATATACCGGGTTTTTTTTGGGATTGGAGTCTTTGGGATGAATCTATCCTCCAGCACGTCCTGTTAATAAATGCAGCCGTCGTCTAAATCTCCCGCCCCGTTTCTCTTGGATCTAGATTTTTTTGAGGTGAATTATATTCATCAAATGGTCTTGACATGGCCTTGTATGTCAGGTCGTGGCCTTGTATGTCAGGAACAGGTCGGTGGCGACTGAAATAGAGCTGGTTCTTCTTGGGGTTCAGTCAGTGGGGCAGCAGAGACGAGATTTTTTTTTTTTTACTTTGTTTGTGGCAGCTGGCAGCTGCTGCAAGTGTCGGTGTCGATACAGATGCAGATGGGGGGGCATTGTACTCATATGGTGGTGAGAGGATGAGATGAGGGATGAGTAGACTGACCTGATCTAGATGTGAAATGTGAATGATAAGGCCTAAATGTGGGCAATGTAGTGAACTTCTAACTACTTTAGTCATCAGCCTGGGTCTGAAATGACAGGCTACTGTCAGCCCCGTCCCCAGATCCCTGACTTCTTCACATCTTGGGTAAACCTGCCATGTATGGTATGGTAATGCTGTTTCCTTTTGGTTTGACTATTGATTTTTGCATTTTTGGCTTTTTTCTTTATCTGCAGCAGACCCACTGGTTATCTGTTGTGTCAGATTTGTTTTTGTCTGCGTCAGATTTGTTTGCACTCACAAACTTTTGCAGTCATCTGCAAACTTTGTCAGCTCCTTAGTACTTTGGGTGTTTGTTTGTATTTTGGAAAACCTAGTAGGGAATTGGTGGGCCCAGGACTGAGCCTGTTGTGGACCTGACTTGTGAAATTCCAGGAGTTTGAGCAACCAACCCACCAGCAACCGTGTGGGGTGTCTGTCACTCAGCCAGTTTGCAACCCATCTTGTGATTAATGGGGTTAACATTTAGCTGCGATGTTTTAATTAACGATACCCGAGTGGCTATATAATGATCTTTCGTGACTGTGAGGTAGGCTGTATGGACTGCTCTTTCCTCATCAATGGCTTTGGTGACTGTTTCAAAAAGCAGTCCAAAGGTAAAAGAATCTCTCTTGTAAAGCATTACTGTTGGATCAAAGTCTGCAAAGTCCCTATGTCTTTTATTTATGAGATCCATGAGATCCATTATGATCCTCTCCATGGCTTTGCAATAAAGGTCACTGTAATTAATGGGTCGGTAATTGTCAAAACAGCGGAGGCTGCTTGTGAAGTGGGGGGACCTGTGGTGAGCCACTCCCCTGGAATGCATCCATCAGTTAACATGGAAAGCAGTTTTATGCTTTACCCTGTAAGAAGGGTATCTGAGTTGCAAGGTCTTATGGTGAGTCAACCCCTATTTCATTTTCCATAGGGACAGGGTTTCTTTGAGAACTACTCCTTTTTTGCTTAAAGTGGTATCTGAGTTTATTTCATGCCAAACTATCCAACTTCCTGTTTTCTTTCCTGAACTAAACATTAGGAAGTAGGGTTTCTCTATATCTCAGATGACCACAGACAACTCAGGTACTACTTTGACAGAACTAAATCTTTCAGCTCTTTGGATCAGTTGCTCATTTCTTGTAAATGTAAGGAAAAGGGACAACATGTACAAAACAGGCTATTTTCAAATGGTTGTGTAATGGCTTTTTGGAAAGGGTTGGAGTCTAGAAGTAGCTACTTGGTCCTCTGTACATACTTTTACTAAACACTATAAGCCTGACTACATCTCCAAGTCCAGATCAAGGCTTGCTAGGAATAGTCTCCAGTTGCTCCTAGACTCCTCTCCTTCACCTCCAAATTTGTAGCTTCAGCAATTTATCAATATAACTAAGACTATTGCAGCAGTGATCGGTATGATGAACATAGTACAGTCTGTTGGCAGGAAAACTGTGAAGGGCTTCACACCCATACTTGCCATTTCGTCAGTTCAGCTTGAACTGCTTGACAGTTTGGGCAGGTGGAAGTTGACCTAAAGCTTAGGATGCTGTCCAGCTGTTATATCTTTGATAGGATTTAACCCAATACTACTAAGGATACTGCAGCAGTGATCATTTGAACATCTACTGTTATGGTAGGTTTACTTGGACAACTATACTTTTTCTTATGTCTAATTTGGAATAATTATTTAAGCTGTAGATGTTTTGTGTTATTTTTAAAGCTTGTAAAGTTTTTTTTCTCTTAAAATGTTTTTTGTAATACTTTGGAGCTTTTCTGTCCAAGCCTCTGCTGAAAATGGACACCTACCCAGTTTGGACTTTCCCGGTAATTAAATGTCAGTCAATTATTTGATAAATAAATAAAAAAATAAATAAATAGCTAAGTATAAAATATACATATACATACTACATAAATAGCTAAGTATAAAATATACATATACAAACAATGGGCGATGCTAGCTGCTTTATTCATTTATTTATCTTTTTTAATTTTTGAGATGTTCAAGGAGACAGATGCAGAGACTATTTTCTGCACAAACACCCAGACAATACTTTATTTATCTTTTTAGTTAGTGGGATGTCCACCGTGACAGGTAAGATTTTCTACAGAAACACTGTGAAAGGCAGCTCCTCATAAATGCATTTGCAGCTATAAATACAAATTAAACAATAACTTGTATACAGACATATAAGAAAATGAATTAAAAATGGAGTACAGTCTTAATGACCAGATTAGTACATTTAAATTAAAGGAATATAACTCAACACACACTCAGTACAAGATTAACTAACATCCAGATAAAAAAAAATAATATTCTAGACATTATATTAAAGGGCATGTGAGGAATTTAGAGGTGGTGAGTGACAGGGCAATATGGGAGAAATGAAAACAGTAGTAGAAGATGAGCAGTGAAGTGAGAGAAAATAAATAAAGAAGTAAACATGGGGTAAAGAGCAAAAGGGATGAGTTAACATAGTGAACAATCATTCAGAAGACCTAAAGAGAAAGGCTACATTTCAGAAATTCATGTATGATGACTCTTAACAGCTTGGTATGAACAAGTAAATTAATTTGTATTGTTCGGTAAGGTCATAGAGAAGAGCTGTTTTTGGTAAGTCATTTGTTTGGGGTGAATAAAATTAATTTAGTTTCTTAAGGGTTTAAGACGAGCTGAACAAATTCAAGCCAGCACTGATAGTTGAAAAAGCCTGTTGAATTATCTTCTGAAGTGAAGACAGGGTTTTGGCTGAACAAATTTGTGGAGTCATTGGTATATTATACAACGGAGGTGAGACTGGAGGCAATATGTAGGTTATTTATGAAGATATTAGTAGTGGTCCAAGTATGGATCCCCAGAGGGTGTCAGCATAAATAGGTGAGAACAACGAGAAATCATGTTGCCATTTTACAGATTGTTGTCTACTGGTTAGGTAGTTAGGAAAACAGTGTAATGATTGAGTCAGATCTAGACAGGAATGTTTAAGTAGAAGTTTTTGATAATAGGCAGTATTAAAAAAACTTTACATAGGCCAAGGAAAACAGTGGTGAGCAGATTACCATTATTTATGTTTTAGTTTATTAAGTCAGGAAATTCCATACCTGGCATACCAGGACTTGGCCCAAGCCTTTGATACCATTCCACAATTGTGCATCATTGATAAGCTTATCCAATTAAATGTAAACCCCTGTGTTACCTAGTGGATAGCAAACTGGCTCATCAACTGAACCCTGTCTGTTAGTGTTGCAGGCACACTCAATTAGACTGGTTATAGAGGTGTCTGTCAGGGGACGAGTCCTGGTACCACTTTTGTTTGGTATCTACTTGTCTCATGTTACAGAAGATAACAAAGGCTTGTGGCTGATAAGGTTTACTGATGACTGCAAACTCAGAGACATAATAAATATCAATACTTAAAAACAGATAAAAGGCTTTTACCTTTGAATAAAGGAGATGATGTGATGTATGTATGTATGTGGCTTTAAAAGAATTGACACGTCTAGCTAATAAAAAATATTTTGCTTCATGTACTTCTGTGCTCTTTCACTGTAGTAGAATCTTAAAGTAAGTGCTGGAAAGGTTAACCAAATATAGTTTCTGACCATCTCATTATTTTTCTGCCTGTCTGCCAAATGCTATATCCTCTCATCTGAGTTTGCCTAGCCGTGTTTATACAGAAACTGTAATTTGTCATGAGTTCTCCTTTGACTGTGTACTTCTGCCTAGATTCTAAAGTAAACGTAGCGTATCCAGTTTCACATATGTGTTTCAGCTCATTCTGTCTGTTCTAGTCTGGTTACAAAGGTATATTCGAATTTCCAAGTTCATTGTTTCCCCTTGACTTTCCTGTATTTTTATTTTACTGTCTCTTTGTTGACCAGTTTGGTCTCATTAGACCAGTGTCCCTCTTTCAGAGGAGACCTGAGTATGTATTGAAGCCTATGGATGAAACTTTCCTGTATTTTTATTTTACTGTCTCTTTGTTGACCAGTTTGGTCTCATTAGACCAGTGTCCCTCTTTTCAGAGGAGACCTGAGTATGTATTTATACTAACTAGAGGAAGCTTGGCCGACATTCTAGGAAGCTTATGGATGAAACGAAATGATGCACTCTTTGGAACTGCTGTGTGGTACTGGAGGGCTGATAATGCAATTTTGGGAATTCCGAGCTGGGGAAGAGTGCAGCAGAAATGGGAAGAGGAGCTAGAAAGTCTTAGTGAAGGAAAGAAATGGAATAATTGCTACAGAGCTGGAATTCAGAGGACTGGAGAAACAAGTGTTGGTAAATTTGATGAACCTGTCAGAGCAAAGGAAAGAGAGGAAATGCAGCAGAGTGACATGGTGAAGAGAGTTTTACTGGAGGAAAAAACTTAAGAGGCTGGAAACAGACATAGCAGCTGGGTAAAGGGACAACGTTAGAGGTATTCTATCCTGGTGGAATAGTTAGTTTTAAGAGTTTATCTCTTTAACATTGTTTTTGTTAATAAAAAGAATTTGTGCAGCAGTAGCAAGACCAGGAAGAAGGAACTGAAAGAGTAAAAAGATTTGCAGTTACTCAACAGCTAAAAAGAAAACATCTGGTGGTAAGAGCAAAATGTAAAAACAATGACAGTGTCAAGATGTATGATTATTATTATTATATAGTAAGAGGTATGATATTATTATGGTATTATTTTTGCCACTAGGGTTTGACAGTTAAGATTTAGGAACATTAATTCATTTGAGAGCTGAAAGTTTATGTGAAGTGACACTTCAAAGCTTTAATTTTTGAACAAATTATGACTGAAACTGAAAAAGGAAATACAGTAGCAGCATGGAAAGACTTTTTTAGAGCTTGGAACTAAGCCAAAAATAAAAATAACAAATACATGTGCAGTTTAAAACTTCAGATATGGATAAGCAGGAGTTAAAAACTGTTTTATTTCTCTTTCACTATATAGTAAAGTATATGATGTAAAAAAAATATGTGATGAAAGTAATGCATGGACTAGGGGTTGGCAGTTATAGGAAACGATGGATGTTAAGGATGGCAAAGTTAAATGGGTCTACTTCACTTTGTCGAAGGCCGACAATATCAAAGCTGATATTGTCAGCACCAGATTAGTGAAAGCAAAAAAACACTGAAAGTTTAAATGGAAATCTCCGTAAGGGGAGATTTCTGTTTAGTTCAATGTAGTGCAGTCTCGGAGTTGGTATATTTAAGTGTGGGGGTATGGGGGGGAGCAGCCCTCACATGGGTGGTGCAGGGGGGCTTGCCCCCGCTGCTTGCAAAGGTAAGTTTTTATTTATTTTTGTTTTTAGGCATTTTTTTTATCTTTTGATGTTTCAGAATTCGATGATATGGTGTTGACCATATCAGATTCGATATTCTTAAACTTTGATAAGATAATATAGACGCAAGTTAAACATATTTCAAATGGCAAAATTAAGAATGGCAAGTGAGGATTTGTTCAGTACTGGGGCCAACCTAAAACATGAAGTTTATTATATTGATGACTGTTGCAGTATTCTAAGCTATACATATTATATCCTGCTAAGAAAATAGCAGCTGGCCATCTTCCAAAGCATCAGGGATGTTCCACAGGCACAGACCATTAGACAGCTCTAGATGAGCTGATTAAATGAAAGGTTTAGGTGACAAGCCCTTCAGAGCTTTCCTGCAACCAAAGAGAACACTCCTCTGTGGGCTATTAAGAATTGAAGAATGGCTTGTGCTGTTCCATTGCTGGGCAGATAAGTTAATGTTGCCATTCTTTGAATGTGCCATCCTTCAAATGAATCATTAAACTAAGGTTCCAGCTGTTTGAGTTGGTGGTAGCTTAGGTGAATGTAAAAGATCCCACACCAGTTGTTGAAAAGAGTAACACAATGTAAACAAAACTTGATTTACAAAACCTACATTTATTTATTTAGTTATTTCCAGTTTGATCACCGGGGAGGTCCACTCGGCTCAAGGAGCCCGTTTTCAGTTGAGGCCCAGGGAGAAAAGCTCCATAATACACAGTAATAAGCAAAAAGTAATATTACATAGTAAAACTTAGTAGAGTACAATCAAAAAATACTGGAACATGCATTACATACATATATATATATATATACTAGAATAGAGACAAGTTGCACACAGGATTAGTTGCACTGACGAAGCAGATGATGTGTGCGAGGTTTTAAAATTGTATTTCATTTGAACGTAGTTATAAAATTGACATTTGTAAATACAATTTTCCATTGAAGGGATGAATACAGGTGGAAAGTACATTATTTAAAAAGTATAGATTCGAAAAAGACAGTTGAGAAATAGAAAAAGTGGAGTGCATACATCACAGTTTAGGATACGAAGTGTGGATGTTCTTAGTTAATTTGCATCAAACTTTATGAGTTGCCAGTAGAGAGAATCATATTTACAGGTACACATCTACACATTCCTATATACCATCATCATTATTATTCTTCCATAATTGACCCCCACACCTTCCTCCACAGCCATAATTTAATTTTTCATAATATATTAGACAAAATCCATTTCCCATTAAACAAAAGTTCAATCATTCAAGCTTCCATTCCTATATTAGAAAAAAATAAATTCTTATCTACCCTTCTCACATATTCTTGCTTCTTGTTTTTATAATATCCATTCTTAATGATATCATACCCATATTGTTTGTCAGTAATATTCACAAAACATTTTCTTTGCATAACTTTTTCCAGACTTTAGCCACTCTTTTACATTTCCAAAACATGCTCTGAGCCTCTGTTATCTCTTCCTGCCCACAAAATAAACACACTCTTTCAACTTTCCTTTTATATGGCCTAATCTCCTTTACCGTTAACCTATGTATTACCAGTGTCTAAAGAAAATCCTGAAACTCTTCAGTTTTATTACACCACAATCTCTCTACTTTAATAGCTTTTATCAATTCTTCTGGAAAGCCTTTGCATGGATTTACATACTAATACTGTTTCATCACATTATTATACCACATCCTTCTGTTCTTCTCCAGGTCATCAGTTTTCATTTTCCATGTTAGTATTTTTTCTTTCTTTTTTTTTTTTTTGTTAGTGTTTTTCTTGATATTTTTTAATTTTTCTTTTATATATATTTATCTTTGTTCTTTTTCGTATTCTCATCATATCCCAAACATTTTTCTACTTGTATCTAAACATTTTCACTATTAATTTCTGATTCTCTTCATCTACCCACTTTAATACTCTATACAAGTTTAAGGTAGCAGAATAAACAACTGGATTAAATAACCCCAGTCTCCCTTCATTGTCATTGATATATAGCACACCTCTTTTCACTGGGTTTAAGCTTTGACCCCATATGAACCAAAACACTAAATGCACAATTTCTTTTTCATATATTTCTGGGATCATACAAATATTCAGCATGCATGATACTTTTCCCATTAAAACAGAATTCACCAAATAAGCCTTCTTGAATGATAATCTATAATTCCTCCATATAAGATATATTTCTTTCATTTACTTTATCAAATGCTCCCATAACTACATAATTTTTCCAGTCCTTAACAAAGATACTTCATTCACTGAAAAATACACCCCCTCAATTTTTACATCACCTAGACCTCTACTTTTATCTTTATTTAAGGTTATTCCCAACTTCCTTTAAACATTCATTCAGGAAAAAACAACACTTCCCTCATTCATATTTTATTGTCATCAACCACAACTATATCATGTGCATATATGAAAACAACTGAAAATTGCAATTTCCGTTTGCATCATATGCCTAGTATCTTTCATTTTATAAGCTACTTCACTCACTATCACATTCATTACTAATGCAAACAATTACCCACTCATGGGGCATCCTTATCTTATGCCACAATTCATGCACATTTCTATATTCAGTCACCTGTTCACTAACACTCTCACTCATTTTCATATGCTGATATACACACTTTCCTTATTCTGTTACCAATTCCATATGTTTCCATAACATCTCACAAGGCATCATGTCCTACTGTGTCAAATACCATAAGTTTTCTTCTCCCCTTTTACTTATAATACCATCCACAATTTTTTGAACCACCAATAATTCCTGGCATCCCTTCACTTTTATGCCAATATACTTCTTACATAACATTATTTACACTTCTTCCTATACTCCTCTGTATTATTCTTATAAAAAATTGTATAATCTATGTTATTTAATATAATGGGTCTCCGATTTTTAATTTAATTTTTATTATCTTTCTTCCATATAAATTGTAATATCCCACCACATAACTCTTTATAAACAAACCCTAAATAGTTTCTTAGCCAGTCCCTTAATTTTTGTACATTTCATACTCTATACTGTCTGGACTTTATACTAAATCAACATTTACTTTCCAAAATTATTCATCCAATTCACTAATAGTATTTTTTTTCCAAATTCTTCCTCAACTCTTTCGCAGATTTTTTTTACTTACTATTATCTCTTATTTTCTTGCATTTTACTTGCATACATATTGTGTATGTGCTGTACTATAATACTCATAATTTGCTCGTGTGTTCTTTTTACCTCTCCTTTTACATTTTTCATTTCCCTCATTATACTAATATCATCCTTTACTATTTTACCTAAATATGCAGATACATCTTCCCTTATCCCTTTTAAATATGTCTGCCTAAACAGTAATGCCTTATTTTTTTCTCAGATTCTTTTATATATACTTCTTTTCAGTATAATAATAATGTCTTGTTTTATTTTCTAAATTCTCCAATTCACTTCAGTACTTCTTTACATCCTTTCATAATCCACTTTCTCTTCATTGCTTACATCATTCTGCCATTGGGTAAAAATACATTTTAAATTCAATCCACCATTCAGACCAATTCTTTCATGGTTATATGATCCCACCATAGCTGCAATGCTTCCCATTCTCCTAATTCAGCTCATAATTTCTCATTTATTCTCTTTATTCCCTTTCCTATTTTAATATACTCCCTTCATTCCATCACTGCCATCCATATTGCTAAATTATCCAAAACACTGTCTCTACTGTATCACTATCTGCTAGACTGAAGCCTTCTGATAGCATGCAATAACCAATTTCAGATCCAATTGCAACTCTTCTATAAGTCCTTTGACTTTTATTCGACACAGCTAACTTACCACATTATCACTTCATGTATTTTTTTAACGTCTTCCCCTTTCTTTTTACATTTCCCCTTAAATCACAGTTAAAGTCCCCTGCAGTAATAATGTTCTTGTTAAACACCACATAATATAATATTTGTTGAAAAAGTTTCTCTCTTTCTTTGCCATTTTAATATGCATATAATGCCATAATTCTGTAAATATTTTCTCTCCACCTCACATCTGCAACAATTAACTTTGCATTATGTCTAATGTTTTCAGTAGATGTCAACACATTACACATTTTGTTTTTCATTCTTTTTAAATTTTAGGCAAGTATTTTAAATTTTTGTTTTCTTATTTTTTTTATACTCTCCCCAATTTAATATTTTTCTGATCTTATATACAACTATTCCTTGATCCTCAGAATTAGATTTTTACTAGCTTCATTCATTGAAACACATCTGAAACTGCTTCTTGCCTTTCTTTTTAATCTTTGATGATGTATTTTTAAATCTTTTTTCCTTGCTCTTAGATTGACACCTATCATATTTATTTTCCTAACATCCTTTCACTCCCTTCACAAATGTCTGACTAATTGCTTTAATTTTTTGATTCATTTTCAAAACTCTCAGTACAGTTACCTTCATCCTCCTGAAATATAACATTTTTATCTAAGTCACTTTTTATTACTTCATCCTTTTTTTTAATTACACATTTCCCCTATGCCCTCATTAGTTTCAGATATTACAATAATTTCATCATCCTCCTGTTCAGGATTATTATATTGCTTATTCCTTTTACAATCATACCAAAAATGACATTTACTTTTACATATTCTGCATTTTTACACTTATAATATCAATTTACCTTTTCCCCATATTGACTATATTTTATTTTTGTACATTCATTTATCAGATGATTGAAATCCCCACAAAAAAGTATTTGCCATTTACCTAAGTGTTCCTGTGTTATCATTTACACATATAACACATGATAAATGTTTTATCACATCTTTTTCATATTTGAAAATAACATCCGTTTCCTACCCCCCCATTCCAAATACCCCTCTAATCTTTCACTTTTATAATATCAGAAACCAAATAAAGTATAAATGAAACATACATTTTAACAGCTTTTAAATCAATGTTATTAGTGTGAAATTTAACAAACACTTTTTTTAATTAAGTTCCTTGTCCACAAAGTATAAATTCATTCCATGGGGTAACAATCCTTTCTTTCACAATTAAAAATCTTTCCATTAAATCTTCAGTCTCAAACAGTAAATTGTAAAATGTCTCTTTCCTCAAATGAATCAAGGATCTAATGTCTTTTGCTTCAAACCCAAAGGTAACATTAAATTATCCCACACAAACCTTCTATTATTTATTTTTTCTTATTCGATCAACAAACCTTTTATTCTTCTAACTGCAATCAGCATATGATTCTCCAGATTGCATTTCATCTGTAACCCTATGTCCTTTCAACTCACAACTCATTTCCTTTCATCCCCAACTCTCTGTCCATTCCGGAAACCTTTTCCATCATATCTGACTGTGAAATCTCAGGCACTTTCCAGGATCACCTTTGTTCAATAAACCAACCATTTTTTCATCAGGTAAATCTGTAGAAGCAATTTCAGTAAAACAACTTCAAAACCCTAGGGTTTAAATTGAGCTTAAACACTGGCTATTTGTACTATCCACACTACTTTCGCCAACAGAACAACTCTCTTATCCTTCCATCACTGCACAGCTTCTCTTAGCTGACTCTGTATCAGGAACAGAAGCAGGAAGTGGAGCAGTAAAAATGTTTTCCCACAGAATGAAAAGAGCAGGGGAAAGTTCCATGATGTCCTGGCCAAATTTTCCCTAGTGGAATAAGTACCACCTTGCTTCTCACCTTAAATGAGACCAATAGCCTGGTGGGAGTAACCAAGTTAACAAATGATAAATAATTAAATAAATAGAAAATAAAATAAAATTACCTGGTGAAGACATTGAATATACCTGAATCCAGATCTCCCCTTTTCCATTCCTGCTCCAAAGCAGTTAGTTTCCATACATGCCTCAGTCTTGCTCGGAAATCAGTATAAAGAGATATAAAGTGCAAGGTAACAGACCAAAGCACATAAACATAAAAGAAATACTTACTGTTATTAAGGCACTCAACACTTTGAAGCATCTTTATTCTCCTGGACCTCTTCAAGTAGTTACAGAGAATATCACATTTTGTGGTACATAAATAAGCAAGTGGGAAGCAGAGCTTACCCTTATGAAGGTTAGACATGTTTAAATGAGATATAGCTTTACTGCACAAAGCATCATGTCTTCAGTCTACAGGCATCCTGCATTCTGTCATAGCAAAATTTATGGCAGACAAGCTGAGCATGACAAAAGCAAACCCTCATGAATGGAAACCAGATCGGGGATCTTCAATGATTTGCTGCATCTGTAGGGAGCTCCTCAATTAGACCTTTTTGCCTCCTCTTTTAACAATCAGCTGACAAGATTCTGTTCCAGGATTTCAATCAAGGCCTAAAAGACCGATACCTTTTCTTTTCCTTTGAAAGGAATGTTCCTGAATGCTGTCCCACCCTTTATACTGATACCCAGGGTACTAGTGAAGATTCAGAAAGAATCATTGTGGTGTGACTGCTCCTGGCCCAGGCAACAATGATTCTCCCTTCTTTTGGAATTGGCCAGGGGCAGTTACCACAAGTTTCCTCATAGACTAGTTCTACTCACACAAGAACTGGGATGTTTGATATATGCCAACCCGAAACAACTTCAGTGACTGCCTGGATGGTAGGGTTTTAACACCATGTAGGCACTTGTTTTCTGAGGTTGTGCAGCATGTTTTAATAGAATTTAATAACAAGAAAGCCTGCTACTAGAAAATCATACATAAGTAAATGGAAAAGATATTTTAATTTGTGGCAGCAAAATAACCAGCACCCATTCAGGGCTGGTGTTTGGTTTTGCAATATTTGCGTGAGTTACTTTCTTACTCATTTTTCAAGGTTCATTTGTTTGCCATTTCAGTATATTTGCATATGAATCCCCCTATTTCAGTGCTTTCCCATATTACAATCTGTGATCTTTTGACAAAATAAATTCGATGATTTTCAATATTTTTGTTAACTTTATAAGTACATTTTTTCAGAAAGTTTGAGTTAATTCAAGTACTATTATTCCTTGAGCTTTCTAAGGGAATTATACCAATAAATTAAAAGAAATACCCCTTATTTGTGAAACTTTTCTGTGATTCTTGAGCTGAGGGATGAAAACTGTTGTCCTGTCTACTTTTCATCTGAATGCTATGTGATTGTTATACCCCACACACTTTCAGTATCTGTTTTCCATTTTTAAGCCATGACTGTCTTGGGATATTAATTGCACATCTGGAAATGAGAAAAATTATACACATTACATTTGTTATAACCAGATGCAGCTGTTATGCATTTTTCTGGTTATGCACTAACATGTAAGGGTGCTGAATGGTCTGTCACTTTTCAGCAGGGAATCCCAGAACAGTGTGCATTTTCATGATCTATGTTAGGTTTATTTTTACCAAGATGATTGCATTTGCCTTAACATTCTGATTAAATGCATATACTGAAAACCAGCTAAACATTTTTCATTGTGGTGTAAACATTTATTAGAGTTTGGACACTTGTGGTAATGCTAATGTATTAAGCATGAGGTGCTTTACAAAATGAAATCACATAAACTGAGTTCCTTAAATATCTAATGAGTCTGAAAACACTGTAAGGTTAAGAACTGACACTTTTTAAAATGAGAATTTATGATCTTTTAATTTAGACTTGGATAAGGTATTTGATTCACATTAACATCAGAAATGAGACCTGCTGTCTGCAGTTTAATGTAACCATATATCATTCATCCATGCCAGCAGCAGACAAAATGACATATTGCATTTCTCACATGGCTGGATATTTTGTGAAAATATACTACTCTGGCTATTTTCTGGAAAAAAAAATGTATATATGTGTTAATGCCTACATGAGATGAAAATAATGCTTGTTTTACAAATACATGTCATTTAGTCTTACATTACTTTATTTCAAAAACTGTTAAACATAAAACAAGAAAAAAAATATATATATATGTAATGTTTGACTTTTAGAAAATTCATTGCTTCGGTATATGAGTGATGACAGGATATCACAGGAGGACTACATGATGCAGAAAAATAACAAAAAGGACACTGGAAAACGATCTAAAAAGAAAGGGGAAAAGAGCGGGAGTCCGAGTCACTACTCATTGCTTCCAGGAATTCAGATGGAAGTAATGCGTCAGGAATCCATCAATACAACAATGCCTGACACTTCATCATATCACGTGAGTAACCCAATCAGGCCCTTTTTACACTTTTCTTAAGGTACTCTACCTATTCAATGTTTTTTCATATGTGAGGGAGAAGTAATATGAATATTTTATTTTGGTGGTGTGTTTTACACAGTTTATTCAACAAACCGCTTCTATGCTTGTTTGAAACGCACATAAACTGACAGCTGACTTGTTGTAGATGTTTTCTTTGTTTCAATGGTAGGCGTCTTTGCATAGATGGGTAAAATGATTCTGCAACTGAGATAGATAACCACAGCCAGGTTGTAATACTTGTAGTTAATTTGTACTTGAATATACCAACTGTATAGAGTGGATTGCATACTTCTATTATAGGAACTTATTTATGGGAATCCTGCAAGCTTAAGCAGATAGGATTGTAAAGATTGTACTTAAGAACAATCAACCTGGACTGAGAGATGAGTAGTGGTTCTATGGTGACCTAAAGTGGAACAAAGTGACCCAAATGCAGGAAATTCAAGTTAAATAATATTAAACTGAAAATGTTCTTCTACTCTATACCCACACCTACCATTAAATGGGAATGTGCTCCCTTATAAAGTATAATGAACTCCAGGGTCGTATCTAGAATGTCAGAGTACACCCTCCTTATATTTATATGTAGACAGACACACACACACACACACACACACACACACACACACACACACACACACACACACAATTACACATGCAGACTTGTAGCACTTGTCACGTTATTTTATTTTATGTTCCAGCAATTGCCTGTTAAATATGGAATAATACATCACACCCATCCTAAAAAACCTTCATCATCACGTCATTTCACTCGATATCATGCAGTATTGTGTAAGCTTCTTGCTTCATTTCTGAAACTCACATCATACTGCCCAAAACAATCTCAGATAAGAGATAGATCACCCATTGCATTGCACCTTGCTTTTTCTGCTTTTTTTAAAGCTGTAGTTGCAATGCAGCTGACACTTGACGGATTGCATCTTCAGCAGCTTATACAACAATTATAACACATTATTATACTCATAGCAGGAAATGCACAACAGCTTATCTGTTTGAAAGTGAAAAAAATACATTGGAAGCTTTAATTAAATGCATCTAAAGAAACAGATCTTAATGATTTTTATCACAGTTGCAACTGTGTTGAAGATGTGAGCCTTGAAGCTGCGTGTTATTAATAATTAATAAATTAACTAACTTATTGTGTGTATGTGTGTATCTGTGTATATATAAAATATATTTTATATCTCGTATACACTAAGTATGTTATGGGTGGGTGTATATACATTTACATGTATAGGTATATATTTTTTTAATTTTTTTATCTTAGTTTTGGATATCAGGAAAAGTCATGGTGTAATGTTTGTATATACATTTTTAGCCTGTACTTCTAAATCAACAAAATATTGTTATTGGTTTAGATGCAACAGAAGATTTATGATGTCATGACAGAAGTTTTTTTAAATGTGTTTCTTTTGAGAGTTTTGTCCAAGTTCTGAAGAAGTCTTGTAACAATTTAAGATGAAATTGCTATACTTGATTAAGTTATGTATCAAGGACTCCAAGTGTGGTTGAATGCCAAGTTATTTTTTGTGTGTGTGTTATATTTGCTAGAATTTCAGATGCAAGCTCCATTTACCTAATATCTATTTTACATCCTGTGTAGCATGTTGCATTATTGTTTGTGCAGTGCATGTGCAACACGCATGAAATCAACATTATTCACTGCTTTACTTTGGTTTCCCTCTGCCCTCTGGTTTCCTTTTTATCAATGTCAGCTGTAATTTTACTGTTTTTTTTTCTATAAAATGGTTTTCATTCAAGTCTTGTTTTTGGATAGTTATGTCTGTATTCATAGCTGTTAACTTCTTAGCTCAATAAATGTGTACAATGCTTAAAATAATGGAGGACAAAGGCTCAAAAATAGGGACAAATTTTAAATATTGCTCTTATAGACTTAGAAAGTTGCTAGAATTATAGGATTTGTGTTACCATGCATTTTCTGATGGATATGATGTTTGAAATCTAAATGTATATTGTTATTTTTTTTACATCAGTCCTCAGTGATTTGTCAGAAAGCTGCAAATCTTATGAGGAGCAGTCCAAAAATATGAATCAAAAATCTGGACATTCTGTGAAAATCTGTACAGTTGAGAGGTATGTCTGTATTTAGTATCTTCTCTTGAATAGCAAATGTGTATATGTATATATATATATATATATATATATATATATATATATATATATATATATATATATATATATATATATATATATATATATATATATAGGTTCATAGGTTCATAGGTTCATACTAGGCTATCTGCCCGAGGGCATTTATAAGCCTAGCCCATAGTTTTGTGGCTTATGCCACCCCTTTAGTTTGGAGAAACTATGCCCATTATTTTGCTGTGCCTCTGTCGAGCAGTGACACTGAGGTAACCCCTGGGGTGTATCTGCGATCTCCCATCCATTGGTCAAGATTCCTCTTGAACAAGGCCAGCGAGGTGCTCTGCCTCACATAAACCGGGATTTTGTTCCACAGCATAGCGAGTCTTTGGGTGATGAATCTATCCCTCCAGCATGTCCTATTAATAACTGTGTCGAGGTTTAAGTCTCCGCCCTTGTGGCTCTGAGGGATCTAGATTTTTGAGATGAAGCATGTTCATCAAATCTGGGTTTGACATGGCCTTGTATGTCAGGCATAGGTCACCTCTGAGCAAGCGGTAAGCAACTGAATATAACTGAAGTTCTTTCAGTCGGGCAGCATAAGACAGATTTTTGAGACCCTTTATCCTTTTGGTGAGGAACTTTTGTGGCCTCTCCAGCTGCTGCAAGTGTCGGGTCAGATACATTCCGAATGGGGAATTGTACTCGATCATTGGTCTGATGAGTGATGAGTATAGGGAGACTATGACTTCCCTTGATCTAGATGTCAATCCCTTCATGATAAGGTGGGCAATGTAGAAGGTCTTCCTAACTACTTTAGCAATATGAGTGTCGAATGAAAGGCTACTGTCAACCTGGGTTCCCAGGTCCCTAATAACTTCTTCTGTGTTCAGGGGATTGCCACCTATATGGTAGCTAGGGGTAACCTTATTTTTCCCGAAGGGTATGACTATGCATTTCTTGGCATTTAACTTTAGGCCATGGCTCTGGCACCAGTTATCCGTTTCTGTGAGACCCTTCTGAAGGATATCTGTGTCAGATGTGTTTTCCACTACGGCGCCCAGTTTGCAGTCATCTGCAAACTTTGTCAGCCATAACCCTCCTGTGTTTGCTTGTACTTCAGAAAAGTAGATGCCAAACAAGAGTGGACCCAGGACTGAGCCCTGTGGGACACCACTTGTGACAGGCTTTGAGTCTGACATGGCGCCAGCAACTCTGACCCTGTGGGTTCTGTCACTCAGCCAGTTTGCAACCCATCTTGTAATGTATGGGTTTACATTTAAGTTGATGAGTTTTTCAATGATACCCGAGTGAGGTATTGTATCAAAAGCCTTCGCCAGGTCTAGGTAGGCTGTATGGACTGCCTTTCCTCGTCAATGGCCTTGGTGACTGTTTCAAAAAGTCAACCAAGTTTAGAAGGCATGATCTGCCTTTGACAAAGCCAAACTGGGTTGGATCCAAAGTCTGCAAGTTCCCTATGTCTTTATTTATGAGATCCATTATGATCCTCTCCATGGCTTTGCAGATAAGGCTTGTCAAGCTAATGGGACGGTAATTTCCAGGGTCGGTGGAGGCACCGCCTTTGTGGAGTGGGACCACAGTCGCTGCGCCACTCCTGGAGTGCGATCCGGAGGTGAGACTAAGATTAAACAGCTGTCCTAACTGTGGGTTTAATTCCTCGTTGAGTTCATGGAGCACACAGCCGGGGACACCATCAGGTCCCATGGATGCTGTGTTCTTTGCCTTGGAGAGAGCAGTTCTCACCTGGGCGTTAGAGATGTTTAGGGGCTACAATCATTTGGTATAGATATCTCTCCTTTAGGGGACAAGTTTGCACTGAACCATTCAGCCAGTATGTTGGCAATGTCTGTAGGATCAGTAATCTTCACATCATTTTGAACTAATTCTGAGCATATCTGGGAGTTTCCTCCTAGGTTTCTGACATAGCTAAAGAATGCCTTATGGTTGTCTTTAGAGTCCTTAGCTATTTTTTTTCTCAAAATTAGCTTTGGATGATTTTATGAGAGCTCTTAGCTTTTACTTATAGTGATCAGCGGTGTCTTACCTTTTAAGGATTTTGCTCTATCTTGTAGTAGCTTTCTCCTTTTGTTGTAGAGTTTGTTTATGGCTGGGGTCCACCAGACTGGACGCTGCCTTTGGTACAAAGAGTCTTTGTTTTGCTTGGGATTGCCTGATCCATGCAGCCTGCAGGTGCTGGTAGAAGGCATTTGTAAGTGATTCAGCGGTTTGAGTAATGTTAACCGCTGGCTCAGGGGCCTTAAAGGAGACCACACTAGTCTTTAGAAGTGTGAAGTCGGCTTTCGAGAAGTTCTTTACTGTGGTCTTTTCATTTCGGTGGGGGCGGATGAGGACCTCCAGCGAGATTAGTTTGTGATCAGATCTCACCAGTGAGGGGTATACTTCCGGCATTGAACATTGTGCTCCCATGCTCGTGATGATGAGATCAAGTATGTTTTCTCCTCTTGTGGGGATGGTGACTAGTTGTTCCATGGCATTTGAGTTTATGAATTCCAGGAACTTTTGGGCTAGAGTGTTTGGGCTTGAGTAGTGTTCCCAGTCTATATTAGGGTAGTTGAAGTCACCTAGTATGATGGTGTTCGGAGATACATTTATCCCCTCCAGTGTTTTCAGGAAGGCCATATGAGGTTCCTGAGTTTGCGAGGGTGGCCTGTAACATGCTACAAATTGCAGAGCAGTCTTGCCTATGGTTAATTGCACCTGGATGGTTTCCGATGCATCGTGCGATGCCACCAATCTTGAGGTGTGGGTGTCCTTGATGAATATGGATACCCCTCCTCCTTTCTTGGTATTGTCCGGGTTTTGGGGCCGGAACGCATGATATGAGGTAAAACCTGATAGTGCTGGGGTGCTCTCAGGAGCCTTGAACCAGGTTTCTGTCACAGCACAGACGTTGATGTTCTCCATACTGAGAAGGGCCTCGAGTGCATGCATCTTGAGGTTGAGACTTCTGGCATTGAGCAGCATTACCCTAAGTTTTTTTTCTTTGTTTTGTTCTAGGGTGGTAGGTTTAGAATTTGAGCCTTGCCTAAAAAAGGCACTATGGGGGTGGCAAGAGCCTTTGCCAAAGTCCGGAATCCCAGGGGTGACAAGTGCAAGCCGTCCCTTGCGAAGCAGCGTGGCTTGTCCAGCATGTCATCCCAGGCAGACAGACATTGGATCCCCTTTGAATGACACCAGAGTTTAAGCCAATTGTTAAAGCAGATCATCTTATCTCTGTATTGTGGCATCATTCTTGGTGAAGGTAGGATACTGCTCAAGGTCAGGGTCATACCTGCTTGGGCTACATAATCAGAGAGCTCCTCTATGTCTCTTTTCATGTAGTCCAAGGAGGTACGTCTCAGGTCGTTAACACCAGCGTGGACAATGATTGAGTCGTACTTGTACCTGCTGTTGAGAGACCTGAGTGCATGCGTTATGTGGCAGATTCTAGCACCCGACAGGCAGCTTACTGTGACCTTCTCCTTACTCAGTCTGGTGAGCGGGACGCCAGTGTGCCTGACTATGGAGTCACCAATGACTAGTGTGTCTGGCATTGTGTTTGGCCTTAAGGGCTGTGACTGCTTGACACTCTGACTGTGTGGTCTATGTGTTGCAGGTGTTGTGTTCTGAGATGGTAGTTATTTGGGTGTCTGCTTTGGTGGCCTCTGCTGTTTTGGTAGATTTTTGATCAGAGCCTCCGAGTATGTCTTTGTGTGTTTATGTGTATGATTTGAGGTTGTGATGGTATTATGTGAGACTGGGTCTATAGTGTGTGTGGTTTCCTTCTCCTCCTGTCTGGTCATGCCAGTCCTATGTTGAGAGAGCTCAGCCTCCAGTTTGGCCGTATAGTTGCATCTCTTGCATGTATTTGTGTTTTGTGGGAGGAGGAGAGGGTTGTCTGTGTACATGAGGCAATTGTAACATTGCCTCAATATTCCCAGGTTCACCAGCTGAGCAGGAGAGGACATTAGCAACTGATCCCTCGACATGCTAGAAGGAATAGACAGAAAAACTTAAGAAAAGGTTCTGAGGGAAGTGGGTGACCGAGAAATGGGGTTTGCTTTTTTGGGGTACTTTCTATAACAAGAGTGCTGTATCGAGGTGATAAGTACTGTAGGAGCAAGTGCTTTGCTATGCAGATAGAGAATAGTCTACTTGGGAGTCAAGTAGAGATAATTTATAGTTGTAGGATACACTAAATAGAACAGTAGTATACTTTGAGGAAGGTAGTCTTAAGGGAAAATTTGAAGAGTGGACTTTAGGTAGCCCTAATAGTTTAAATCTGATTAACCGGCGCTGCCCTAGTGTGCAACGGTAGCAGCTCAGCTAAATCAGCTTAACGCTGCTTTACAGCAGGGGCTGGAAAAAACAGGAAATGACCCAAAATGGCCGACAAATTACTAGTTGCTGCTTCTAACCACTCCTCTGAGGACAAACAAGCAGCTCAGTACTCACCACTCCCACTGGTGTGTAAAGAAACTACCTCTGGCCACACAAGAAAATGGAGGAACACAGAAACCAAATACAAAGCCCAGGGATCAGCAAAATCTGATCACTGGAACAACTAGCTAGGAAAGTTTAGGAAAGGAGAAATATTTTTTTTTTTTTTGTTTTTTTGCAAACAGACAGAAAAAATGCAGTAAATGCTTTGTTTTCGACTAAATTGCTATCAAAGGCTGGTACACTTGAGTGTATTAGCCTGTTTGTTACTTTTAAGCAATACTTTAGCCCACAAGTGCAATCAACAATATAAGCTCACAAAAACAGGAAAATAAGGTAATAAAACAGTAATATATATATATATATATATATATATGGGTTCCTATGACTTCATCGAACTGTCTAATCACCGACACTCACCTCTTCGACACCAAACCATCGACGGCCATATCATCGACAATTCCGTGGCGATCTTCCCCCTTACAGGACCCATGGTAGCGCTTTCAAGGTAATTTATACGGAATCACGTAAACCCTAATCGTTGTAACACAGGAACAAGCGCTACCATGGGTCCTGTGAGGGGGAAGATCGCTTACCGGAATTGTCGATGATATGGCCGTCGATGGTTTGGTGTCGAAGAGGTGAGTGTCGGTGATTAGACAGTTCGATGAAGTCATAGGAACCCATATATATATATATATATATATATATATATATATATATATATATATATATATATTTATAGAGAGAGAGAGAGATATGGGGAGATAGATACATAGAGAGTCAGGTAGACAAAAGTAGATTGCCTATACTTGATTAAGTTATGTATCAAGGACTCCAAGTGTGGTTGAATGCCAAGTTATTTTTTGTGTGTGTGTTATATTTGCTAGAATTTCAGATGCAAGCTCCATTTACCTAATATCTATTTTACATCCAGTGTAGCATGTTGCATTATTGTTTGTGCAGTGCATGTGTAACACGCATGAAATCAACATTATTCACTGCTTTACTTTGGTTTCCCTCTGCCCTCTGGTTTCCTTTTTATCAATGTCAGCTGTAATTTTACTGTTTTTTTCTATAAAATGCTTTTCATTCAAGTCTTGTTTTTGGATAGTTATGTCTGTATTCATAGCTGTTAACTTCTTAGCTCAATAAATGTGTACAATGCTTAAAATAATGGAGGACAAAGGCTCAAAAATAGGGACAAATTTTAAATATTGCTCTTATAGACTTAGAAAGTTGCTAGAATTATAGGATTTGTGTTAACATGCATTTTCTGATGGATATGATGTTTGAAATCTAAATGTATATCGTTATTTTTTTTACATCAGTCCTCAGTGATTTGTCAGAAAGCTACAAATCTTATGAGGAGCAGTCCAAAAATATGAATCAAAAATCTGGACATTCTGTAAAAATCTGTACAGTTGAGTGGTATGTCTGTATTTAGTATCTTCTCTTGAAGAGCAAATGTGTATATGTGTGTGTATATATATATATATATATATATATATATATATATTTATATATTTATATATATATATATATAGAGAGAGAGAGAGATATGGGGAGATAGATACATAGAGTCTGGTAGATAAAAGTAGATTGCATTAGATAGACTTGTCCCTGTTCTGAACAGAAGGTGGAAATCTTCAACGGGTTACACTATCAGCAAAGGCCACTCTACTAAAGAAGGACCATCTTCAGAAGGTGTTTACCATGATGCCAAAATTTCAACTTCAAGTCAGCACCTCAGATAGTTAAGGGGCCAAACCAAAGCTGTGATAACAGCATATAAGAGACAATGATCATATAGCTATAACTATTAATTCCTCAGTATATTTGAGCAGTGGAATAAAAAACTTCTATACATGTGTAACCCTTTCACCCATTATCCCTCTTATGGGATGATCTCCCCAAAACTGCCAGTAAAGTCTAGTCCTTGTACATTATTATTTGAAAGCCTATACGGCAATCACACCTAACTATAGCTGTGCTTTTATCTCCGGTCATACATTTCTCCATTTTGCAGACAGTCCAGGAGTAAGAGAATCTTCTACTTCTTTTTATGGTATATACCCTAGCTTGTTTTAAATAATAACCAGTCCCAAGTCTACTAGCCTGTTACTGTCTAAAGGTCAGTGCCCTGTGCTTTCTCCTATTAACCTGGTGAACTTGGGCATTCTGAGGCAGTGTAGCAACTGCCTCATGTACACAGACAACCCTCTCCTCTTACCTCCCAACACTCAGACTTGTGAGAGATACACTTATATATCCAAACTGGAAGACATGTACTCTCCAGCCAAGACCGGAATAGCTACACCTGCACTACACCACATGGAACACACAGCCCTCCAGACCACCCACCGTCACAGCTCTCACATAAAAACACAAACCACATACCCACCTTCACAGAGGCTCTCAATAGAGATCTACCTAAACAGCAGAGACCTCCAAATCAGAAACACACTCGACCACCACAACACAGCACAAATCACAAGACACATAGCTCACCTACACAGTGTATCCCACAATCTAAGCCCCTAATGCAACACAGCTTGTCCAACACACTAATCATAGGTGACTCAATAGTGAGCCACACTGATATCCCACTCACTAGGTTGAATAAGGAGAAGGTAACAGTCAGCTGTCAGGTGCCAGGATCCGACACATAACACACGCACTCAGGTCACTCCACAACAAGTACAAGTATGACTCTGTCATTGTCCATGTGGGAGTGAATGACCTGAGACGTATCTCCCTGGGCTACATGAAAAAAGACATGGAGGAGCTCTCAGATTATGTGTCCCAGGCAGGTATGACCCTAACCATGAGAAGCATCCTACCTTCACACAGAATGATACCGCGGTACAAGCAGAAAATGATTGAATTCAACAATTAGCTAAGTTTCTGGTGTCATTCTAACGGGATCCAGTATCTGTCTGTTTGGGGTATCATGATTGACAGACCTTGATGCTTTGCTAGAGATGGCCTGCATCTGTCACCCCTGGGTTTCCGGATACTGGCTAAGGCTCTTGCTACCCCTATAGTGCCTTTTTTAGACAGTGTTCCAAAGACGAAATTACCACCATAACAGCTATAAATTAATGTAATCTGAGGGTCATGCTGCTCAGTGCCAGAAGTCTAAATCTCAAGATGCAGTCACTGGAAGTACTCCTCAAAATGCTGAACATCGACATTTGTGCTGTAACAGAGACTTGGTTTAAAGCAGCAGAAAGCACCCCTGCACTACTAGGCTATAACTCATTCCACACCTTTCAGCCCCAGAAAATGGACTGGAGCCCCAAAGGCAGTGGTGTCTCCATATTCATAAAGGATACGCACAGATGCAGCCTAGTAGCCCAGCATAATGCATTGGAGGTACTTCAGGTACAACTAACAGTGGGTAAGACAGCGATTCAGGTTGTAGCCTGCTATAGGTCCCCAGCTATGTCCCAACACTCTCATTCCACTGTTAGGGTCCAACCCAACACTCTCATACCTGGTGACTTCAACTACCCCTCCATCAACTGGGAAAAATATTCATGCACCAATACACTTACCTAATGCTTCCTGGAATTTATTAATTCCAATACGCTGGACCAGCTCATTCTTACCCCCACTAGAAGAAGCAACATCCTTGACCTGGTTATTACTTACATGGACAACTATTGCTCAACACCAATAGTCAATTCCTCCCTGGTTAGATCTGACCACAAACTAATTACCATAGAAGTCCACATATCACCCACACCACCAGCAAATGTAACCACAATGAAAAATGTCTTCAAAGCTGACCTTGGGCTCCTAAAAACAGAGGTGGCTAACTTAGCACCCATGCAAATGGAAAATAGGTACATGACTGCTGAATCATACAGCAATGCACTGTACAAACACGCACATAAATGCGTGGAACTAGCCATACCCAGCAGAACCAAGACTCTCTCCTCCAAAAGTAGGAAGCTAATCTTGTGGTCCCCCTGCCATTAATGAACTCTACAACAGAAGGAAGAAACTGTTGCAGAAAAAGGTGAAGTCCCAAGACTGGAAAAACTCCCTTCTTAGCCTCAACAAAAAGTTGAGATCCCTCATCAAAACCTCTAAAGCTAGCTATGAAGGCAGAATTGCAGCAGACACTAAAAACAACCACAAAGCCTTCTGCAGTTATATCAAGAATCTCCAGTAAATACCCAGATTTGCTCTGAGCTACTGCACAATGGTACCTCCTATACTGAGCCAAACAGATATTGCTAACATACTGGCTGACAGACTCAGTGCCAACTTTACCCCCCCCCCCCCGAAAGGACCAATCACAATATTGGAAGAATGCCAGGCACCCAGCATTACTGCAGCACTTGTTAAAGCTACATTGTTCAAGGCCAAGAATGCAGCTTCGATGGGACCCAACAATATCCCTGGCTGTGTTCTACATGAACTACAAAGTGAACTGGCACCACACCTGTGTGCCCTGTTCAATCACCGCCTCACCTCAGGCTTTGTCCCGACAGAATGGTGGACTTCTACAGTCATCCCTCTCCATAAAAGGGAAGCAACTACAGACCCTGGGAATTATTGCCCCATTAGCCTGATGAGTCTGATATGTAAGGCTGTGGAGCTCATCATCATGGACCTAATTAACAAGGATATAGGGAATCTCCAAACTCTGGATCCCACGCAATTTGGTTTTGTGAAGGGGTAGATCATGCCTGCTCAACCTGGTTGACTTCTTTGAGTCAGTCACCATAACTGTGGATGTGGTCAAGGCAGTTCATACAGCCTACCTAGATCTGACCAAGGCCTTTGATATCATTCCCTACTCAGGAATTATTGATAGACTCACCAAACTAGGCATCAACATCTATATTACTAGATGGGTTGCAAATTGGCTCACAAATAGAACCCACAGTGTGAAAGTATCAGATTCTAAGTCAGACTGCCACCACTCATGAGTGGAGTCCCACAGGGATTGGTCCTGGGTCTTCTTCTGTTTGGCATCTACTTGTCAGAAGTCCAGGCCAGCATGGCGGGACTCTGGCTAACCAAGTTCACCAACGATCGCAAGCTGGGAGCCATTATTAACAACCCAAGTGATGGAGATTTTCTACAGAAAAGCCTCATTCAGACCAATGACTGGTGTTGAAACCATGGCTTAAGCTTAATGCCAAAAAATCCGTCATCATTCCCTTTGGAAAAAAACTCAGTTCCCACTAATTACCACATTGATGGTAGCCCACTGAACACTGAAGGCATTATAAGAGATCTGAGGACACAGGTTGACACCAATCTCTACTTCAACCACATTACCACAGTGGTCAGAAAGTCATTCTATGTGCACATCTCATTACCAAGGGTTTGGCATCCAGGAAGAAAGAGGACATCTCTACTCTTGCCTAATTAGACCAATCATTGAGTGTAATGTCCCATTTGGCATGTACCTCACTAAACACCTGCAACAGCTGGAAAGGCCACAAAAGTGCCTCATGAAGCGGTCCTAGGCCTTAAACACATGCCCTACTTGGATAGACTCAAAAAACTCCAGCTTTTCTCTGCTTCATATCGTCTATTAAGATGCAATCTCTGCTTGACTTACAAAGCCATGTTTAGCCCAGCCCTGTTAGAAATTTTACACCTAAAGAAATGCCAATCCCTCCACACCACATGCTCCGGAGGTCCTTAACCTCATTACCACAATCAACAGAACATGCTGGAGGGACAGATTAAAAACCCAGAGACTGCCCATGCTCTGGAATAGACTTCCCATACATGTCAAGCAGAGCACCTCAATGGCCCTTTTCAAGAGAAATCTTGATGAGTTGATGGGAAATAGAAATTTCACCCCGGGGATCACTCCAGTGGCTCTTCTTGATAGAGGCACCAGGAACTAATGGTGGCATGATGCCAGAGCACTTCTATGGGCTAGGCTTGTAAAGGCTCCAGGGCTGTTGGCCTAGTACACACCTATGAACCTATAATAGCTGTTTGTGTACCCAGGCCCTGAGGAAATCTATACTAATTCCCCACCTTAGCTTTCCCCTACCAGATGCTTTTGTGAAAAAGTCACCCTTTCACAGCTTGTTCACTTTTTAAACACATATCACATAACTGCTAATCACAAACTGTTTTTAAAGTTCTCCATTAGCTAAATTTGTCATTCTGTCAAGAAGACAATACACAAACACTTTAATTCTGGCCTCCTTCTGTTTCTGTTATTGAAAACATTCACTAGAGTTATCCATAATCTGTTTTTCATAGGTTAGGAGGCATAGGTTTAATGTTGGGTTGCAGACTGAATCTGTAAAGTAAAACAAAAATCCTTGGTATGACTCTCAATCATTGTATACAGGGCTTCCCTGGGAACCATCCTGGGACACTTGTTATTGTCATTCTTTATGACTAACTTGTGGCAGCATTGTGACTCTTCCAGCATCATTTATAGCACTTATAGCTGTACCATGTTGTGGCAAGTACCTTCCATTATTGAAATACAAGGTTTCCTCTATAAGAGATTTATATATCTTCAGTACTGGGTATCAAATATTGGCATATGTATCCTAATAATAATAATGACACATAATGCATGCTATGTGCATCAGACTCTACACCACTTACTCCTTCTGTGCTCAGTCTCTAACTTCACATTTAAAATGGTACACAGAAATTCTAGGCATCATATTTGATTACTGAATACAGATTTGATGGTAAAGATGAGATTCTTAAAACAATCAAAAATCTCGGGTGACTGTTTTGAGATTCTGCCTGCCTGTCTCATGAAATCAACATCAGAACCGTTCAACTGCCACTAATATTATATGTTGCTTATTTCTTTTTGGCATCTTCTCATACAAACATTTAGCAGACTTGAGTCTGCTTACAAGAGAAGTGTGAGGACTAGAAGTAATACATGACATGGTTCTCAATACTGCACTCACTGCAAGACCACACCTTCCTTAGGATGAATAGAAGTAAACAAGTACCACTCTAATCCTGATAGAATTTGCTAATAAGCTTCTTTGTAATCCCTTCACATACCTACATACCCATGGTATAGCCCAAAATACACTTTAGTGTGGCTTTGGCTCTGATCTTTGAGTGCAGTATTCAGTAAGGAGATTCTACTTTTTTCCATCACAGAAGGTATGCCATCAATGATGGATTTTCATATAGGTAATTTTCCTAAATCTCTTCCTTCTGAAATGAATGAAGACTTTTCACTTATCATGCTAATCCTGTAACTGTGGCATAGTATAATTCCTTAATCATTTCATTAATCACATGCTGTTGACATTGGTGACATATTGCCAGTGATGGTTATCATCCTTCTTTTCACTATTGTTCCAAGATATATTAAAATTTCTTAATGTTATCTTTCTTTGTTGTTGTTCCTTCTCATGTTTTTGGTTTGTGAGTTGGTTTGGTACTTTCCATGTTTCTGGCTTGTGAGTTGGTTTGGTACTTTCCATGTTTTTGGGTTGTGAGTTGGTTTGGTACTTTCCATGTTTTTGGTTTGTGAGTTGGTTTGGTACTTTCCATGTTTTTGGTTTGTGAGTTGGTTTGGTACTTTCCATGTTTTTGGGTTGTGAGTTGGTTTGGTACTTTCCATGTTTTTGGTTTGTGAGTTGGTTTGGTACTTTCCATGTTTTTGGCTTGTGAGCTGGTTTGGTACTTTCCATGTTTTTGGTTTGTGAGTTGGTTTGGTACTTTCCATGTTTTTGGTTTGTGAGTTGGTTTGGTACTTTCCATGTTTTTGGGTTGTGAGTTGGTTTGGTACTTTCCATGTTTTTGGTTTGTGAGTTGGTTTGGTACTTTCCATGTTTTTGGTTTGTGAGTTGGTTTGGTACTTTCCATGTTTTTGGCTTGTGAGTTGGTTTGGTACTTTCATTGTTTTTGGTTTGTGAGTTGGTTTGGTACTTTCCATGTTTTTGGTTTGTGAGTTGGTTTGGTACTTTCCATGTTTTTGGTTTGTGAGTTGGTTTGGTACTTTCCATGTTTTTGGTTTGTGAGTTGGTTTGGTACTTTCCATGTTTTTGGTTTGTGAGTTGGTTTGGTACTTTCCATGTTTTTGGCTTGTGAGTTGGTTTGGTACTTTCATTGTTTTTGGTTTGTGAGTTGGTTTGGTACACGGGAGAATGGACTTAAGTAGAGTGATATCGCACACTCAGACACCTTGGATGAACTGATTTCCTCCATAGGAAATTTGACAATGCTGGTACAACAGCTTTCTCAACAGGTTTCTGCCTTGGCTGTGTGCAGTACTGAGTTTCCTGCTTTTGGGGGTGAATCAATTAGTTCTGTCACTCCTGCACAGAGATGCAATGGCAGTTGGGTGATTAGTAGTTCATTACCAGGGTTACCAGAGAGGTGGGAACATGCTGAGTGTCTTCCTTGTTCCAGTACCCGGACAGATTTGCGTGTTGACGTGGACAGGTGAGATGGAGGTACAAGCTGATTTCAGAATGCTGGTAATCCTTACCCTTGGTGTGAAAGGCTTGACAAATGGTACAGATTTGAACCATTTATTGGGCAAGTGCCGAGTGTTGTTTCATTTGATAGCAATCTTAAACAGTTTCAGGAAAAATTGTTAAAATATCGTAAACTGCAAATGGAAAATGTCATTTTTAAGTGTGTATTAAAAGTTGTCGAGTTCCAAAAGGGCTATGGACATGGCAGTTCCTTAATAGTTATTATGAAGTACTGATATGCACAAAGAATTGTTATGGTTATTTCATATATATGGTTGCTAGTTGATGCAGATTTTAATCAAATTCAGTCTGCGTACCATGCATATTGTATTATGGGACATTGAGCAACTTGATGTTTTATTAAATAATGATTTGAGGTTTAATGTTAAAATTGATTCTTATAACAAAGTATTTTTAGATGTTGAATATAGTTTTAGTGAAATAAAAAAATAGGAAGCAGAAGAAACTTCTTAGAGATAAAAGAGTATAAAATGGGAAAGCTTACCTGCTACCACATGGCAGTCAGATAGATGAGGTGTGAATAATGTTAACAGTGATTTTAATGAATAAGATAATGTTTGGTTAGACATTTCTGTCAGTGCACCCCGGTCTGGACCCATTAGAAGTATCTCCACTCCACAGGTTGAAGAGAATCATGAAGCAAACGAGTCATGGGGAGCATACCCATTATTATGTACAGAATCGGACAGGATGGAGGATGAGAGGAGGGAGAGAGAAGTGGGAAATATTTCTGTCAGAAGTAATATGTCTCACTATTATCACTAACGATAGTGTTGATTTTAAAATTTACAATTATAGTGACATTTGCTTGAACAAAAGATACCCTAATTTGTTCTCAAAATGTTTGAATTTTGTTCCTATGAGGAAAGCTAATAAAGCAAACCTCATTATAGATTTAAAGTTATATGTGAGGAGTTTAAATTTGGCCATGTGGTTTAAGAATATAGGAAATATTGAGAAAGATGGTTTCCGATGTTAGTGTATTTAATCCCCCTAAAATTCACATATTCAATTATTTGAAAGAATGTGTGAAAATGATTTTAGGAATGCTTTGTCTGGGAATAAATATAAAGGATATTATTACTTAAGTAAAGAAGAGATGGAAGTATTGGTACAGGTTTGTACAGACATATCAATAAGAATCATGAAACCTGATAAAGGTGGGGGTTTAGTTTTATGGAACTCTGTTGATTATAGCAATAAGATGGATTGTATGTTAAAAATAATGATACTTACCAAGAGGATTCACTTAATGAGATTAACATCTCGTATGGTAAAATTGATCAGAATTTATATGATATGAGGTTGGATAATGTAATAATTAATGACATTTATATTTTGTTGCTTAAAGAGGATCATTATGGAACTCATAAACAAAGACATTGGGGACCTACAGACATTGGATCCTACCCAATTTGGCTTTGTCAAGGGCAGATCCTGCCTTTTGAACTTGGTCGACTTTTTTGAAACAGTCACTAAGGCCATTGATGAGGGTAAGGCAGTTCACACAGCCTACTTTGACCTTGCAAAAGCCTTTGACACAATACCCCACTCGGGCATCATAGACAAACTCACCAGCTTAAATGTAAACCCATATGTCACAAGATGGGTTGCAAACTGGCTCAAGGACAGAACCCACAGGGTCAGAGTTGCTGGAGCTATGTCAGACTCTAAGCCAGTCACAAGCGGTGTCCCACAGGGCTCAGTCCTGGGACCCCTCTTGCCCGGCATTTATTTTTCCAAGGTACAGGCAAACTTAGGAGGATTGTGGCTGACAAAGTTTGCAGATGACTGCAAACTGGGCGCCATAATTGATACTCCAGCGGACACAAACATCCTTCAGAGAGGCCTCATAGAAACGGATAATTGGTGCCAGAGCCATGGCCTTAAGCTGAATGCCAAAAAATGTATAGTCATACCCTTTGGGAAAAACAAGGTACCCACAAATTACCACATAGATGGTAATCCATTAAGTACGGAAGAGGTAATCAGGGACCTAGGGACCCAGGTTGACAGTAACCTCTCATTTGACACTCACATTGCCAAAGTGGTTCGGAAGACGTTCTATATTGCCCACCTTATCATGAAGGGTTTCACATCTAAATCAAGAGAGGTCATTGTGCCCCTGTACTCTTCTCTTATCAGGCCAATGATTGAGTACAATGCCCCATTTGGGATGTATCTTACCCGACACCTGCAGCAGTTGGAAAGACCCCAAAAGTTCCTCACCAAGATGATAAAGGGTCTTAAACATATGTCATATGCTGCCCGACTGAAAAAACTCCAGCTCTATTCAGTCGCATACCGCCTACTCAGAGGTGATCTGTGCCTGACGTACAAGGCCATGTCCAATCCGGAATTAATGGACATGCTCCACCTCAGAAAATCCAAATCCATCAGAGCCACGAGAGCAAGAGACTTAAACCTCAACACAGAAATAAATAGGATGTGCTGGATGGACAGATTCATAACCCAGAGGATCCCTACACTCTGGAACAGAATCCCTATCCATGTTAGGCAGAGCCCCTCACTAACTCTATTCAAGAGAAATCTTGACGAGTGGATGGGAGATCGTAGGTTTACCCCGGGGGTCATCTCTGTGTCACTACTAGACAGAGGCACCTCAACACATAAATAAATAGGATGTGCTGGAGGGACAGATTCATAACCCAGAGGATCCCTACACTCTGGAACAGAATCCCTATCCATGTTAGGCAGAGCCCCTCACTAACTCTTTTCAAGAGAAATCTTGACGAGTGGATGGGAGATCGTAGGTTTACCCCGGGGGTCATCTCTGTGTCACTACTAGACAGAGGCACAGTAAACTAAACCCTAAATGGGCGTAGTATTCTCATCCACACACACTCTGTCTAGGCTTATAAATGCCCTAGAGCAGATAGCCTAGTACGAACCTATGAACCTATGCTCAGGACATGATGCTAGGTACTGTTGGTTTTCCAAAAATACGTAAGGATTTGCATGCCCCCCCCCCCATGTTGAGACCAATTGTTAATGCTATGAATTCCAATACATGGCTAAGTATGCCAACTATTTATTGAAAGCTATATTACAAAATAATACAACTGTGTTAGAGGATTCTTGAGATTTTCTTACCTGTATTGTTCCATCCTTATATGAGGATGATTTGATATTTGTTACTGTGGACATTAAAGATCTGTTTATGGTAATCCATCATGATATTGGGGTGTCATGAGTAGCTGAATATCTGAAAAAACATACAACTTTGGGCAATAAAGTGATTAACAAAATCACTATGCTGTTAGAACTAGTGTTACACAATAATTACATATATTTTGAATTGTCTTTATATCACCAAAAAAAGCTGGGGTAGCAGTGGGTGCCACATGTACCCCTTTTTATGCTAATATTATCATGGCCTGTTAGGAGGGGGAATTCATCCTTCAAGCTGAATATAAGATAACTGGAATCTCTATAACAGATTTTTGGAAGATATATGTATTTTTGGACATGGAGTGTAGTGAGACTAGAACAGTTTATGGAATATATTAATACAGCTACCAGTTTTTTTAACTTTTATGTTATTCCAGTCCAACATTGCCTTATCCTTTTTGGATGTTAGGTTATTCAAGGATGTGAAAAAGAAATGTTTTAGTTACAATATTTATAGGAAGTCTACGTATTCAATCACCATGTTACATAGTGGCACTTGTCACCCTAGTCATCAAAAAAAGCAATAGTTAAGGGGCAAATGGTAAGGGCTGCCAGAATGGTATCTAATTATAGTACATTCTTAGATGAAATTGACATTTAAAGAAAATGTTTCTATCCATTGGGTATCCTCATAATTTAATTGCCCAGGCTGTGAGTGAGGTTATTAGAAAAAAAGGTTGAAGTGATTTATATACCTGTACTGGGACAAAAGAACGTGATTACCAGTAGTGTGAATGAAGACAAAGGATGTAAGACTCTGGTGACAACATACAATGCCTATGTTAGAGGTGTGAGGAGCATTGCTAATAATAACTGGACTGTTATTTAGGTTGATGAAAATGTGTTCTATTCTTGGATGTCAACCAAAGATTACTTATAGGAGGGATAGAAATTTTAAGAATTTCATGGAGAAATGTATAAATAATGCGCAGTACAGTAGGAGAGACAGGAAGGGTGGTAATTGTGCCCAATGTAAATACATTTTTGAAAGTGAAAAGATCAAGAAAAATGGTAAAGAATGGGCTAAATACAAGGTGTATTAAAACTGCACCTCTAGCAGGGTGGTATATATAGCTGTGTGCCAAGGGTCTCCTGCATATTATTTTTGAAAATCAGAAAGAGTGGTGAAGGGACATATTTATGAACATTCGTATGACGTTTATCTCAAAAACATCATCAAAAGAAGTGCTCTAGGTAAACATGTGCAGGGATTTGCTGGCCATTACTTTTTTGGATTTTGGATTCTATTTATGTTGATGTAGGAGGTGAACCATGGAAAATAAAATTAGAGGTTTTTGAATTAAAATGGCAGCTGATACTGTGTGCTGAAAAGTTTCCAAGATTAAATGACACTATTTCTATTGATAGTGGTTAAAACAGATAAGTTTTAAATACTATGTATGTTTGTATTTTAAAATGTGTATGTAATGTATAATGGTTTTATTTTGCTTTGTAAACTATGGTTCATTTGTATTTGATATTAGCATTGTGGTTTTAAGAGCTATGCTATTTCAATTAACTGCAGTGGCAAGTGCATTGTTCTCTATCTGTGAGTATGAATGATGTCATCAGTTAGCTATGTTATTTAAATTAACTGCAATGAGAAGTGTATTGTTCTCTATCTGCGAGTATGAATTATGTAATCAGTTAGCTATGTTATTTAAATTAACTGGAATGGGAAATGTATTGTTCTCTGTGAGTATGAATGATGTCATCAGTTAGATATGTTATTTAAATTAACTACAACGGGAAGTGCATTGTTCTCTGTGAGTATGACTGATGTCATCAGTTAGCTATGTTATTTAAATTAACTGCAATGATGAAGTCTATGATGTTGGGCAAAAGAGCTAAACCTTGAATAAATAACGTCTTAAGTCCGTTTGTAGAATTCTTTTTTGGGTTGTTGTATGAATTACCTAGTCTTTTCAACAAAACCTTTAAAACAAATGTTTTCCCTATAATGCTCTACCCATGCTATTGATTGGCTAATTGAAATCTAGCCAAAAATTCATTGGCCCCTTGTGCATTGCTTATTAAGTCTAATCAAACATTTTGATTGGCCATAGCCATGAATGCAGATGGCCCTTGTCCTGAAATCTATGATTGGCTTTTATTTTTTATCTTTCTTTCTATTGGCTGATTGATTTGTCCATTAGAGTTTAGTGGAAAGATGTTTTTTTTATGTTATGGCCATAATATCTGTTATTTCATTTTGACTGGCTGTAGCCATGAATGCCGATGGCTTAAGGTGTTAATTCCATGTTGAATGAAAGAATAAATATTTACTTTTTTGTCTGCAGCCGCAAAAGCGGGCGTATTTAAATTATTATGCATCTGTATACAAATACACAATACAACTCTACTGAACGTCAGCATTATGAAGGTTACATATAATTCACCTCATTATAGATGAAACATCTGCATAGAATCATTGTTTTAAGCATTCCATCTTTGCAGCCGCGAATGCGGGAAATAGCAGACTCTATTTAAAGTACCGTTATACAGTTATTTTGTATTTAATGGTATATATACTGTTCTCAGCACATCAAGGAGACATGGTTCAGCCAATATTTTATTCAAAACACTTAGACTTCTTGTTTTTTGATGTATTATTTTCATTATTATAAATTGAGATATTGCTCTCTGTCATAGTTAATGATTTTTAACTTGATATAGTATAGGTAGATATTGTTGAACAAGTGGCCTTGTGTGTTTTATTTTTACATGCTGTCTAACGAATATTTTTATTTCTACATGCTGTCCAACCAATATTTTATTAATATTTTATTAATTTAAATACAAACCAAGAGGCAAGAGTACTGCAGCCGTATTTAAGACCTGAATGAATAAGAATCATTTTTTAGTATAACACGATCACAGATCTTTTGACCATTTTGCATTTTCTTTTTATGATATGTTGCTTTCAACAAGGGGCTATGTATTGTTTAGATTCCTTACTATTAGCTATGATGAATAGGCTGGAAACCTCTCCTTAACTCAGGACTTGTTAGATGTGTGTTTTGTCATCACACTTCCTGATTTTATCTAATTGTTTTTTGATTTGTTAATTTTTGTAGGTGTGCCAACTGGAAGTAAAATGATTGGCTATCTACTGTAATTTTAATCAATGGGGACCTCATCATTTTACTCAGGCCTTTTGTTTTTGTTCTCTTGAATAAATTATATTTTATTTTCAACGCTGCAGTTGCTTTCTTGCATAACCTCAGCCGTGGTGGCGTTTCAAGATTTTTACTGCTTTGTTCTACTTCGACTTGAAACGCCTTCAGCAGGAGTAGGATATATTTTTCTCAATAGTAAAAATGTTTGGTTTTTAGGAATGAGTTCAGGAACAAGAACATTGAAAAGGATAAGGGAGTCAGAAATTATGCAGTTGTCATTCCATACAGCTTTACAAAGATATGTAAAGTCTAACAAAAATGGGGAAATTATTTTGCAGTTAACAACCATATTTTTGATGGAATAAAAAGTGTTTGTCACCTTCTACAATAATCTGTAACTTTTTACTTTTGTGTAAAAAAAAAACTTGTTAAACTTGTGTTTTTTTCTTTGCTTTTCTGCTTATAACATTTGCTAACTTACTTTTGAGGTCTGTGATGAGTTTATGTTGTTCTATTCAGTGCTTAATGGTAGAAAAGATACTTTTTTGTTAATTACATGGGCCTCAGACTTCCTTTTAGCTTCACCATTGAACAGTTCCCTTGTTCTCATTTCTTCCTTCTTCCTGACACAAAAAAGAAAATTTAAATATAGCTCTTGCATGTTCAGCAGGCTGCAACTTTACCTAAGCCATAGATGGGTGACTCTGCTGTGTCATTCATTTTCTTCCTTGGATCCCTGTGAATAAATTCTCTTCAACTACCATGGACTTGGACGTTGGACACATCCTCCACAGCTGTTGGAGTGCCATTGGTGGACAAAGTAGAACCAGTCAGAAGTAAGAGAAAGAATGCCTCTCTGACTGGCTGGACTGGAATGATTTAAAACCAGTCAGAAGTATGAGAGAGAATGTGTCTGTGACTGGCTGGACTGGAATGATTTAGAACCAGTCAGAAGTATGAGAGAGAATGCGTCACACTTTTTGGTGTTTAGTGTACTGCCACCTATGTGGTAATTCATGGGTACATGGTTTTTCCCAAGGTGGTAACTATACACTTCTTGGCATTGAGCTTTAGCCAATGGCTCTGGCACCAAGCATCTGTTTCTGTAAGGCCCTTTTGTAGAATATCCACATCATTTGGGGATTCAGTAATGGCTCCCAGTTTGCAGTCATCTGTGAACTTTGTTAACCAGAGTCCCTTAATGTTGGCCTGTACTTCAGAGAAGTAGATGCCAAACAAGAGTGGTCCCAGGACTGAACCCTGAGGTACTCCACTTGTCACTTGTCTGGAGCTGGATTTGGAGTCGGCTACTTTTACAGTTTGGGTTCTGTCAGTAAGCCAGTTGGCAACCCATTGAGTGACATAGGGATTTATGCCCAGCTTAGTAAGTTTATCTATGATTCCAGAGTGGGGGATGGTGTCAAAGGCCTTGGCAAAGTCCATGTAGGCTGTGTGGACTGCCTTACCCTCATCCACGGCTCTGGAGACTGATTTGAAATAGTCAGTCAGGTTCAGGAGACACGTTCAGCCCTTCATGAACCCAAAAATGGGTGGGGTCCAGTGTTTGAAGGTTGCCAATATCTTTGTTTATAAGTTGCATGATAATACATTCCATGGCCTTGCAGATCAGTCTCGTCAGGCTGTTGGGACCGTCGTTCCCAGGATCCAAGGTGGATCCCCCCTTGTGGAGTGGGATAACTGTAGCTGTGCGCCACTCGGTGGGCATGAAGCCTGAGGTGAGGCTATGATTAAACATGACACTTAGGTGAGGTGCCAGTTCATTTTGTAGTTCATGTAGTACACAGCCTGGAATGATGTCTGGTCCCATGGATGCTGTATTCTTAACTTTGGAGAGTGCGTTTTTTACCTGTGTGGCCGTAATTACTGGAATTTTGCAATCTTTCGGCATTGAGATGGGCCATTTAGGGGGTGAGAGGGGGTGAAGTTGACAATGAATCGATCTGCCAGGATATTGGCAATGTCCTTGGGATCAGTATATTTAATGCCATTCTGTTGTAGCTCAGAGCAGATCTGAGCATTGCCATTTAGATTCTTGACATAGATAGAATGCCTTCTGGTTGTCTTTGGAATATTTGGCAATTTTATTTTTATATTTAAAACCTCTGTTTAACTCAAAATACAAAGCCTGACATAAGGAAAACTTCTCTTGTTAAACCCCATCCCAAGCAGCCTCAACCAGAAGATGCTTCCCACATCCACCCTGTCTCCATCCTGTTGGGAAAATATTTGAACAATTAATCTACAACAACTGTCCACTTACATTCAATAGTACCAACTCCTCAATATTAAACAGCATGTGTTCTAGACTAGTGCAATGACAGCACTACGGTTAGGAACTCTTTTCTTTGACCTTACCAAAGCGTTTGATCTCATTGGCCACTTCCTTCACTCACTCCAAGAAAGCTGAGTTAGCCCCAACACTGTCATCTGGTTCCAACATTTCTTAACCAATAGTATTTCAGAGTCAAAAATAGGCTAATCTCTGTCATCTCCAGCCCCTGTTTCCAGAGGAGTGCCTCAGTGATCCATACTTGCCCCCTTTTTCAGTCTTTATTAAAAGCATAGTCTCTGATCTCCCTAACTTTCATATCACTCTTTATACAGATTACATGGTTAATCCTTGGTTAAATTACTATAAGCTACACCTAAACCCATCCAAAACAAAAAAGTATGATATTTGGAATCTCACAAAAGCTGAAAAACTCTTAAAAATCTCAACATTGCAGGACTTAGTAGTTCCCCAATAGAAGCAACCACATACTTTAATTACTTTGGTCTATGGCTAGACCTGAAGCTTAACTTCCAAAGACATGGCTAGACCAGTCCAAAGTCACATTGAAAACACCAGGAAAATGATCAGCTCGCTTTCATTCTGGTCCTGAAAATATCACCCTTTCTCTCCAGACAAGCTGTAGCTGCAATAAGCAAAAAAGACCTCCTTGCTCCACTTGAATGCAGGCCCTCATCATAGCTACACTCTCTAAAAAACCACATACACTCTACAGTCCAGTGAAAATAAAATCTGTAAATTCATTTCCAACCTCCACCAACCCACCCTGGATCTCCACTGCATCACTCTCTCCAAAGCCAAATTACTACTAGTTTCCTACAGAGTCTCCTTGTAAATCATCATAATTGGACATCATTCTTGCAACCTCACTGCCTTGTCCCTTCACTATACTTCTTTTTTGAGCTGTAGGGTGATTGCTCCCATAATGTAGATATGTATTACAGAATGTAGGTTTCCTATATATACGTGATCGGAATCCACCCATATAATTAATAATTTGTACATCCAAATAATTAATACTGGTAAACTCATAGTTACAGGTAAACTCTAAGAAGTCAGTGGTTTCACCTATGTATTTCACAAAGTCAGAAATCTCTTCTTGAGCATCCTTCCATAGGACAAATATATCATCCAAAAACCTGGAATATAATTGTATTTTGTCCCAATAGGGGCTGTTGAATATATGGCAAGATTCCCATCCAAGGAGTATTGTGTTATGAGACAGGGGCACAAGCTGCCCCCATTGCAACACCTCTAATCTGCTGATAATATTCCCCCCAAAAAGAAAATGAAGTTGTTGTCTAAAATCAAACTCATAATTTCACAAATGATATATTTGTCCTATGGAAGGGTACTGAAGAAGTATAGTGAAGGGAGAGGCAGTGAGGGTTGCAGGAATGACGTCCCATTATGATGATTTACAAGGAGAGCTAAGTAAACTACAGTGTATGTTTGAAGAGAGAGGGTACCCTAAACAATTGGTTGAGGAAATTATTTCAGAAGTACAACACAAGTGGGGTATTGATTATCTCCCCTTATTAGGGGTAGAACTACAAAACAACAACATGGAAAAGAGTAAGGAAAATAACAAATATAAAAGGGCTTGTGTACTTGAATACAATTCCACAAACAAGGAATTTAGGGGGATCATTAATAAGAACTGGACAATTTTTAAAACTAACCAAGAAATATAAGAAGTTGGGAGAGGGTCCTAGATTTGTCAACAAGACAGGGCATAATATTAAGTCTCCTTGAATGCAAGATAAAATCCAAAAAGGTGAACAGAAGGGGTACTAGACCATGTGGAATGTGCAAACAATGTTATATACATAAAGAGCAATCTGTAGTTTTACATAACAGGTTGAAAAGTAAGATAGTATTTGTAAATGGGAATTGCTTGACTAAAGGTGTTGTGTATATAGCTTTGTGCAATTAATGCACAGCATTCTATTTAGAAGCACACTAAATCCACTGGAGGCACCACACGGAGATGACCACTGTTATGGAAAATTTCTTTATTTGGAACAGGAACACACAAGCGCTTTCACGTAGCTGTACTACGCTTCTTCAGGTGTAATAAGACAAGAATTAAGACAGCTTTTTATACAAACTCTTTTGGCGCTCAAACTAACCAATATGAATCCTAATTGGATAATTGGTAACAATCATAGTAAGCTAATATAAAGAGACAACATTAAAAATTCTATCTAAAACAAGTAAACATTCCTTAAAAAGTTTAAAAAATGACATAAATAACAAGGTTGGCAAAAAGTGCCTTGGACAAACTGTTCTGCGTAAACAAAAAACAACAAAACCATCTGTCAAACTGACGATACAAGCCTGCTGGCAAACCAAGCTTGCAATAATGCAATTATAAATAATCATGGCCAAAACACAAGACATAAAACATGAACCGGAAAGCAATATTTTCTGGATGAGAGTATACAGTGCAGCGGTACTCTGATACAACTGAAATGCATAAACTAATTCTATTATTGAAGTCACTCAACTAAGCACATGCTGAACTCCTTAATATGTAGCCTCCGATCGGTGGGCAATATTTTCTGGATAAGAGTATACAATGCATCGATACTCTGATACAACTAAAATATGTAAACTAACACTATTGTTAAAGTCGCTCAACTAAGCACATGCTGAACTCCTTGATATATAGCCTCCGGTCGATAAACAGACCAAGTACATCAAACCACACCAAATATACAATATGGTGTGGGAAAATGAAGCTACGCATATACTGTTATCAAACAGTATGTCCCATACTATAACTACCTTTCTAGAAATAAAAAGCAACAAAGTATTGCTGCTATTAACAAGTGCAAAACATAATCTTAGCTAGTGCGTTAAAAACATAATATTGTGGCCACCACAGCAGCAAAATATCAGATAATACTGACTTACAATGCAACTGCAAAGTGCCCTGAACTTACATCATATCTCAAAAAGAAAGCGCCATTACTATTCAAGGAATCCACAAGAATAAAATCGATCCATGGCCATCACAGTCAAAACTAAATCGCTCCCATTATCTGAGCATGAGGATACATTTAAGACAATAAAGGCCAGTCCGGCAGTAAAAAATATCCTACTGGCAACAGCAGCTACCAAGCATGAAAGCGAGGTAGCAACCAGCTGCTGGCATACTGAAGCGTTACTAGTCAATAAATGACCTGATGGAGAACTCCCCATCTAACAACGTAAACCTACACACCCATAACGAAAAAATAAAAGGATGTAGTCAAAAAAACTGAAACGAAAAATATGGAAGAAAATATAAATAACAACAATCAATAACCAGATTACGAGCAACCAGCCCACTCACCTCTAGTGATATCAGGCACTCAGATATCTAGCGAACTACCAATAAGGTGTTTCAAACTAACAATATTTCACTGACAACCAGACAAATGCAAAATCTGCCAACAGTTAACATCCAAATAGAGCTGGAAAGTCCATGGGACCTGACCAAAACATGTAAGTAGAAAGGCTGTAATATAAAATGTAAACAATGACAATAAAGTGCATGTAAGATGATAAAAAACTGAGCTGAACTGAAACAGATCTCAGGGTCCTATATAGAATTTGAAACCTTCTGCGAGTTAGAAGACTCAGCTCGAAGGGTACTCAGTTGTCCAACATAAAAAAAGGCGAACATGCGCCAAACACCAGCTTACCATAAACACAGTAATGCTAAGCATGATGGACTGAGAATGTTATGTATGTCCGACTGAGTGTCTTAATCAATCAGAAGATAAAACTAACTTCATACACAGATAAACATTCCTGTGTAAAACCACCATCAAAATCAAAAAAACACTACTACATAAAATATTATCCAAAGTGTCAGCCTACTATTCCCTTATATCATATAAAAGCCTTAACACTAATGCACTTGCTGAATACTGCAAACACACCAAAAAATCAGTATAGGGCTAAGTATTAGCAAACCTATAACAACCTAGGGCAAGGCATAGTAGATGAGAAAATTGTGCAATAAATGGCTCTGTGAAACCATGACTAAAAAGGGTGAGCCTGATAAAAGGACACATAAAAGGCTCATAAGAACAAAAAAACAAAATTGGGAACACACTAAATATAGGAGCCATGCAACAAAGCGAATCCGCTTGTGTCTCCACTATCTCATGTTAAGAACAGGTTTAACCGAAACATATTGATTAATACCTGGGTGTAAATGCGCTTTTAAGGTAAAAATCCACTTAAGTTCTCTAACAGCCAGTTGATTCATGTTGTCTCCTTCCCTAATGTTAATTGCCAGCTGTTCCAGAACCATAAATTTAAAACTATGTGTATTAAATTCCAGAATGTGCTTTGCCAAGGCACTACTTTCATTGCCTTTCCTGATGTCGTAGCAATGATTGTAGATCCTGTCACGAAGGCTTCTCTTCGTGAGGCCTACATAAAAAGCTTGGCATGAATCACATATGGCCAAATAAATTAAATTAGTACTATTACAGCCACTGTGAAATCTGGGTGTGAACAAAAAAGATCCATCAGGATGTAAAAAACTAAAACTATTGGATATATGTGGGCACATGTGACAGTGTCCACATGGAAAAGTCCCCTGAGGATCACTACGGTTGTTGTTAATCAAACGGCTCTGCTCTAGACACAAGATTTGTTTCAAATTATTGCATGTCTTGTAACTAAATGTTGGATATGTCCCTACGATTTTTCTGGTAAACGGATCTGCGACCAACACGTTCCAATTCCTGCTGACAATTTTATTGTGTTCAACAACATCACTAGTGTATTTAGTGACATAAGTAAGTCTATCAGCATGCTTATAGCTGTGAAACGCAGGGAAAGGAGCATTATCTCTGACTGGGGCAGCACTGTCTCTCCTACCAAAAACTTT
The DNA here is from genome assembly GCF_019279795.1 of Protopterus annectens. Taxonomy (NCBI): domain Eukaryota; kingdom Metazoa; phylum Chordata; order Ceratodontiformes; family Protopteridae; genus Protopterus; species Protopterus annectens. The sequence goes on from NC_056735.1 coordinate 298,683,188, forward strand.
TATAAAAACCTCCTGCTTGCATTCATCCACTAACTTGGGAGGGTACCCTCTTTCTTTAAACAAGCCTTCAAGTACATTCAACTCAGAGGCCAGGTGACTCTTATCACTACAAATTCTGCAAATTCTATACATTTGGCTTAGAACAATCCCTCTAAAGGTAAACCTGGGATGCATGCTCTCAAACCGTAACAAAGTATTCCTCCAAGTAGATTTCCTGTATAAAGAGGTAACTATCTTATTGGCACTAACTTGCAACTTTAAGTCTAAGAAATGGACTTGAACAGGAGAGATTTCTGCAGTAAATCTCAAAAAAGTAGAGGTCATTTCTAATGCAGCAATGAAGCTCAAACAATCCGCTTCAGTCCCATCCCACACAAAGAGGACGTCATCAACAAACCTCTTGTACAATCTAACCTTTTTATAGTCTGGATGCTTAAACAGATGTTGCAATTCCCAATGATAGACCACAAGATTAGCATAGCTATTCGCACAGGGAGTGCCCATGGCAACTCCCCATTTCTGAAGATATAGCTGATCCTGGAACAGGAATACATTATTCTCTAATATCATTTCTAGCAGGCAGTTAATCAGGATCTGTCTGCTATTGCTATAATCTGAATTGCTAACAAGAATCTCTCTAATGGCCTGCATCCCCAGGTCATTGGGAATGCTGGTGAAAAGGTTCTGGACGCCCATAGTCACTAATAACATTGTTGTCTCACTCCCATCCAACCTGAAACCTTTAAGGAACTCAATAAGCTGATAGGAATCTTTCAAAATGACTGGAATGTCATCTACCAAGGGGCGTAATAACCCTTCCACAAATAAAGAGATGGTGGAAGTTATCCACCGTTCACCTGCAACTATGGGTCTCATTGGTACTGGTACAACCCCTTTGTGGATTTTGGGTAAACCCTTGATAATAGGCAGAGTGGGAAACTCAATCAGGAAGTATTCATATAACTCGCAGCTAATCTGTCCACACATCAAGAGATCATAGAGATTATCATGCACCAACTTCACAATTGTGCTGACCTTTACTCTGGAAATAACCTCATATACTTTATCATCTGACAAGATGTTGTTCATAGTGGTAATGTATTCTGATGAATTCATAACAACCACTGCTCCTCCTTTGTCAGCTTGTTTAACAATGACATTTTCATTATTTTTCAGAGAAACAATGGAACTCTGCTCGGCTTTACTGACATTATAAAAACAGCATCTTTTTTATTGTTACTTAACCTAAACCATTCATAAAAGTCACTCTCACACATTTTCAGAAAACTCTCCACATTGTGTGGCATCATAGGTGTAAAACTGCTCTTGACCCTGAAAAAACTCTTTAAAGTGTTAGTGTCCAAAACATTACTATCTTTGAAAAAAATCTTAAGAGAGACGTTGCGACAAAACAGCCTCAAGTCTACTAAAATGTCACTTAAATAACTGACTTGTGAAGGAATGAAGTTCAATCCTTTATCTAGAAGGGACAGGTCTGAGTCAGACAGGGTATAACTGGAAATATTGCATACAAGGGAATTCAGTCTCTCATCCTCTGAGTGTAAAGGAGTAGTGCTCAATTTCTTTGTCTCCTGTTGTTTGGAAAGTTTTCTGCTGATCCCTTTCTTTTCCTTGGACCTCTGCTGCTTGACCGGCCTCGCCATCCTGACTGTGCCTTGACCGGAAAAGGTAAAAAATGATTGTTTGCAGAGGACGAGTCCTTCGGTCTGGCACCTGCTGACAAGGACATTTTGGCTGCCTGCTGATTAGGAGGTGGAGTACTATTGTCCATATTAATTTCATCAACTAAAATAGAAGTTGGGTTAGAAGGCACTGATGCTGTATTGGTCATGCTATTAACTACGGAGGAAGCGGATTGAACAAGAAAAGGTTCAGTGATGGAACTAACTGTAGGCATCGATGAAAAACCAGCATTATTAGGGAGCCCATCATTGCGTATATTCTGCATACGTGTACTCTCAGTTCTAGGCCATACGAAGATCTGTCCACTAGCAAAATCATTGGCATCCCTAATAAGTTTCTTGTGTTTGACTTCTTTGAGCCTTTCACTAAATGATTGTACCTGAACCCAAAGAGAGTCAAGTCTCCTGGTAAAATGTTCAGTCTTAAAGCGTTCGGTAATCGCTGCATACTGTGAGTCTATCTTGTTTCTTAGCTCAACCTCCAGTGGTGAAAAGTATTCCAACAGCAGGTTGATGTAACTGAAACCTAGCTGTATATTAAGGTCCTGCCATTTCCTTAACAGCAAAGGATGGCTATTGCCATAAGATGGCATACAAAAGACACGCATACCTCTAGGCACTATCTTAAAGTGTAAGCATGCCTCTAAATGTAGTCTCTGCCAGGCTAGTCTCTGCAACTGATATAAATCATCTTGAAGCATTCTAAACAATCTGTTAAATTCAATAACATTCTCACCATTCGGTGTAGTTGGTGACACAGTTGGTTGATTATTCAGCTCCAGAGCCAATAAAGGATTTTCTTTGCAATGCTTGAGAGAATCCCAAGTAGAAGTTCCAGTAATCCTCGTCTCTGGACGAAAATCCAACTCAATATTGTTATGCTCCATGTGTTTACCTTGCATACAGCACAGCAGCAAAAGAAAAAGTCCAAAAAACTGTAGCAAGAGAACAAAGACTCCAAATGGAAAGAACAAGAAACTTGAAGCACACTAAATCCACTGGAGGCACCACACGGAGATGACCACTGTTATGGAAAACTTCTTTATTTGGAACAGGAACACACAAGCGCTTTCACGTAGCTGTACTACGCTTCTTCAGGTGTAATAAGACATGAATTAAGACAGCTTTTTATACAAACTCTTTTGGCGCTCAAACTAACCAATATGAATCCTAATTGGATAATTGGTAACAATCATAGTAAGCTAATATAAAGAGACAACATTAAAAATTCTATCTAAAACAAGTAAACATTCCTTAAAAAGTTTAAAAAATTTTAAAAAATGACATAAATAACAAGGTTGGCAAAAAGTGCCTTGGACAAACTGTTCTGCGTAAACAAAAAACAACAAAACCATCTGTCAAACTGACGATACAAGCCTGCTGGCAAACCAAGCTTGCATTAATGCAATTGTAAATAATCATGGCCAAAACACAAGACATAAAACATGAACCGGAAAGCAATATTTTCTGGATGAGAGTATACAGTGCAGCGATACTCTGATACAACTGAAATGCATAAACTAATTCTATTATTGAAGTCGCTCAACTAAGCACATGCTGAACTCCTTAATATGTAGCCTCCGATCGGTGGGCAATATTTTCTGGATAAGAGTATACAATGCATCGATACTCTGATACAACTAAAATATGTAAACTAACACTATTGTTAAAGTCGCTCAACTAAGCACATGCTGAACTCCTTGATATATAGCCTCCGGTCGATAAACAGACCAAGTACATCAAACCACACCAAATATACAATATGGTGTGGAAAATGAAGCTACGATATACTGTTATCAAACAGTATGTCCCATACTATAACTACCTTTCTAGAAATAAAAAGCAACAAAGTATTGCTGCTATTAACAAGTGCAAAACATAATCTTAGCTAGTGCGTTAAAAACATAATATTGTGGCCACCACAGCAGCAAAATATCAGATAATACTGACTTACAATGCAACTGCAAAGTGCCCTGAACTTACATCATATCTCAAAAAGAAAGCGCCATTACTATTCAAGGAATCCACAAGAATAAAATCGATCCATGGCCATCACAGTCAAAACAAAATCGCTCCCATTATCTGAGCATGAGGATACATTTAAGACAATAAAGGCCAGTCCGGCAGTAAAAAATATCCTACTGGCAACAGCAGCTACCAAGCATGAAAGCGAGGTAGCAACCAGCTGCTGGCATACTGAAGCGTTACTAGTCAATAAATGACCTGATGGAGAACTCCCCATCTAACAACGTAAACCTACACACCCATAACGAAAAAATAAAAGGATGTAGTCAAAAAAACTGAAACGAAAAATATGGAAGAAAATATAAATAACAACAATCAATAACCAGATTACGAGCAACCAGCCCACTCACCTCTAGTGATATCAGGCACTCAGATATCTAGCGAACTACCAATAAGGTGTTTCAAACTAACAATATTTCACTGACAATCAGACAAATGCAAAATCTGCCAACAGTTAACATCCAAATAGAGCTGGAAAGACCATGGGACCTGACCAAAACATGTAAGTAGAAAGGCTGTAATATAAAATGTAAACAATGACAATAAAGTGCATGTAAGATGATAAAAAACTGAGCTGAACTGAAACAGATCTCAGGGTCCTATATAGAATTTGAAACCTTCTGCGAGTTAGAAGACTCAGCTCGAAGGGTACTCAGTTGTCCAACATAAAAAAAGGCGAACATGCGCCAAACACCAGCTTACCATAAACACAGTAATGCTAAGCATGATGGACTGAGAATGTTATGTATGTCCGACTGAGTGTCTTAATCAATCAGAAGATAAAACTAACTTCATACACAGATAAACATTCCTGTGTAAAACCACCATCAAAATCAAAAAACCACTACTACATAAAATATTATCCAAAGTGTCAGCCTACTATTCCCTTATATCATATGAAAGCCTTAACACTAATGCACATGCTGAATACTGGAAACACACCAAAAACATCAGTATAGTGCTAAGTATTAGCAAACCTATAACAACCTAGGGCAAGGCATAGTAGATGAGAAAATTGTGCAATAAATGGCTCTGTGAAACCATGACTAAAAAGGGTGAGCCTGATAAAAGGACACATAAAAGGCTCATAAGAACAAAAAAACAAAATTGGGAACACACTAAATATAGGAGCCATGCAACAAAGCGAATCCGCTTGTGTCTCCACTATCTCATGTTAAGAACAGGTTTAACCGAAACATATTGATTAATACCTGGGTGTAAATGCGCTTTTAAGGTAAAAATCCACTTAAGTTCTCTAACAGCCAGTTGATTCATGTTGTCTCCTTCGCTAATGTTAATTGCCAGCTGTTCCAGAACCATAAATTTAAAACTATGTGTATTAAATTCCAGAATGTGCTTTGCCAAGGCACTACTTTCATTGCCTTTCCTGATGTCGTAGCAATGATTGTAGATCCTGTCACGAAGTCTTCTCTTCGTGAGGCCTACATAAAAAGCTTGGCATGAATCACATATGGCCAAATAAATTAAATTAGTACTATTACAGTCACTGTGAAATCTGGGTGTGAACAAAAAAGATCCACCAGGATGTAAAAAACTAAAACTATTGGATATATGTGGGCACATGTGACAGTGTCCACATGGAAAAGTCCCCTGAGGATCACTATGGTTGTTGTTAATCAAACGGCTCTGCTCTAGACACAAGATTTGTTTCAAATTATTGCATGTCTTGTAACTAAATGTTGGATAGGTCCCTACGATTTTTCTGGTAAACGGATCTGCGACCAACACGTTCCAATTCCTGCTGACAATTTTATTGTGTTCAACAACATCACTAGTGTATTTAGTGACATAAGTAAGTCTATCAGCATGCTTATAGCTGTGAAACGCAGGGAAAGGAGCATTATCTCTGACTGGGGCAGCACTGTCTCTCCTACCAAAAACTTTCATAAAAACCTCCTGCTTGCATTCATCCACTAACTTGGGAGGGTACCCTCTTTCTTTGAACAAGCCTTCAAGTACATTCAACTCAGAGGCCAGGTGACTCTTATCACTACAAATTCTGCAAATTCTATACATTTGGCTTAGAACAATCCCTCTAAAGGTAAACCTGGGATGCATGCTCTCAAACCGTAACAAAGTATTCCTCCAAGTAGATTTCCTGTATAAAGAGGTAACTATCTTATTGGCACTAACTTGCAACTTTAAGTCTAAGAAATGGACTTGAACAGGAGAGATTTCTGCAGTAAATCTCAAAAAAGTAGAGGTCATTTCTAATGCAGCAATGAAGCTCAAACAATCCGCTTCAGTCCCATCCCACACAAAGAGGACGTCATCAACAAACCTCTTGTACAATCTAACCTTTTTATAGTCTGGATGCTTAAACAGATGTTAATCCTTGGTTAAATTACTATAAGCTACACCTAAACCCATCCAAAACAAAAAAGTATGATATTTGGAATCTCACAAAAGCTGAAAAACTCTTAAAAATCTCAACATTGCAGGACTTAGTAGTTCCCCAATAGAAGCAACCACATACTTTAATTACTTTGGTCTATGGCTAGACCTGAAGCTTAACTTCCAAAGACATGGCTAGACCAGTCCAAAGTCACATTGAAAACACCAGGTAAATGATCAGCTCGCTTTCATTCTGGTCCTGGAAAATATCACCCTTTCTCTCCAGACAAGCTGTAGCTGCAATAAGCAAAAAAGACCTCCTTGCTCCACTTGAATGCAGGCCCTCATCATAGCTACACTCTCTAAAAAACCACATACACTCTACAGTCCAGTGAAAATAAAATCTGTAAATTCATTTCCAACCTCCACCAACCCACCCTGGATCTCCACTGCATCACTCTCTCCAAAGCCAAATTACTACTAGTTTCCTACAGAGTCTCCTTGTAAATCATCATAATTGGACATCATTCTTGCAACCTCACTGCCTTGTCCCTTCACTATACTTCTTTTTTGAGCTGTAGGGTGATTGCTCCCATAATGTAGATATGTATTACAGAATGTAGGTTTCCTATATATACGTGATCGGAATCCACCCATATAATTAATAATTTGTACATCCAAATAATTAATACTGGTAAACTCATAGTTACAGGTAAACTCTAAGAAGTCAGTGGTTTCACCTATGTATTTCACAAAGTCAGAAATCTCTTCTTGAGCATCCTTCCATAGGACAAATATATCATCCAAAAACCTGGAATATAATTGTATTTTGTCCCAATAGGGGCTGTTGAATATATGGCAAGATTCCCATCCAAGGAGTATTGTGTTGGCGTAGACAGGGGCACAAGCTGCCCCCATTGCAACACCTCTAATCTGCTGATAATATTCCCCCCAAAAAGAAAATGAAGTTGTTGTCTAAAATCAAACTCATAATTTCACAAATGATATATTTGTCCTATGGAAGGGTACTGAAGAAGTATAGTGAAGGGAGAGGCAGTGAGGGTTGCAGGAATGACGTCCCATTATGATGATTTACAAGGAGAGCTAAGTAAACTACAGTGTATGTTTGAAGAGAGAGGGTACCCTAAACAATTGGTTGAGGAAATTATTTCAGAAGTACAACACAAGTGGGGTATTGATTATCTCCCCTTATTAGGGGTAGAACTACAAAACAACAACATGGAAAAGAGTAAGGAAAATAACAAATATAAAAGGGCTTGTGTACTTGAATACAATTCCACAAACAAGGAATTTAGGGGGATCATTAATAAGAACTGGACAATTTTTAAAACTAACCAAGAAATATATAAGAAGTTGGGAGAGGGTCCTAGATTTGTCAACAAGACAGGGCATAATATTAAGTCTCCTTGAATGGAAGATAAAATCCAAAAAGGTGAACAGAAGGGGTACTAGACCATGTGGAATGTGCAAACAATGTTATATACATAAAGAGCAATCTGTAGTTTTACATAACAGGTTGAAAAGTAAGATAGTATTTGTAAATGGGAATTGCTTGACTAAAGGTGTTGTGTATATAGCTTTGTGCAATTAATGCACAGCATTATATTTAGGAAAAACAGAGCGCACACTTAAAAGTAGGATGTATGAGCATATTAATGACATTAAAAACAAAAAACAAGTGCATTATACAAGCACTCTCTATTATGTGCATCTTTTACAAAATTTTCATTTGGAATTGTGGAACAGGTGAAATTAAATCCAAGAGGGGGAGACTGGAAAAATACATTAAAGAAAAAAGAAACACAAAGGCAATTCAGAACAGCAGCAATGTTTTCCCCAGGTCTAAATAAAAGTATTTCCATTGTCACAGTTTTGCAGGAAAGAATAAGTTAGAAATAAATATTATTCTTGCAATTAGTGATGAATTTTGAATGTCTTTTAAACAGAACATGTTTTAAGAGATGAACTGGTGATTGTTTTTGTGTGGAATACATACATACAATATGTTTTTAAGAGTTAATGGGCAGTGTAGTGGGAGTTGGTTTAATAATTAATTGTTTTATCTTATGATTGGTCAATGAATTCTATTTAATGAAGCAATATGTGTTTTGCAATGTATTCTGATGAAGGCTACGCTGTGCATACCCAAAAGTGCTTAATAAACTTGAAGTACACCACAAAAAGTTCAAAAACTGGTTGAAACAAAAAGAAAAAGAAGACAACACTGTAAATGTAATTAAAATATAAATTATGCTTTTTAGTTTTACTATTTTTCTTCAGATCATCTGAAGAAGTTTACAATTTGCCAGTAAACGAAAGCGCTAATTTATATTTACAGTTGCCAGTGTGGTTTGTCTTCTTTTTCTTTTTGCTTAATAAACTTGTACTATAGATAATCATCAGCCCTTTATTTGGATTATAGCCTGGATATTTTGGTTTTATAGTTTTTACTAGATATGTAACTACCCATAACATGATGCAATAATGTAATAGCTGTACATGCAAAAGTGTTCTGATGTAATTTATGCAGATCTACCTTCAGCCTTTGTTAGGGTCATACAAAAAACACTGCTCAGTAAATTAGAATAACTAGATAATGATGTAGTCTTGCTAAGATGGATAGCTATGTGTATTTACAAATATGACTTGGAAAGTATCATACACCAACTGGACAGGTAAAATTCTAGGTTACAATCAAAGTGTCCTGCAGAACTCTCAAGCCCATACTTGTTTGTGTTGCATTCTGATATTATCTTTTTCATCTGAGATTACTTGAAAATGGGGAAAACTGATTAGGACACATCTGCAAAATAATTTGACTAAATCTTTCATTTGGCACAAGAGAATAATATGCTGATAAATTACATCACAAACTAAACATAGGATATTTGGCAGATATAGGTTGAGTGAGGAATATCTAATACAGCAAACAGTGATTAAAGCTACAGATTCATTTAAGGATTGGTATATATGGATGCATATCAAGTTTTGTGGTGTTCTGTTCATATCAACCAATTGGTTAATAATAGTTATAAAACCCTAGGTTGTTTAAAAAAGATTTAGCAAGTCTAGGAAGTGAGATGATGGAATCATTCTACATGACACTAGAGCCATGTTAATATATCCACTAATAATATGGAAATTTTATAAGAAAACAATCATGAGTAAAAGAAAACATGTGCAATTATGGCAGATTTAAAAAAAATGGATGTGCACAGTATAACATATAGATATCGAAGAGGAGACCTTATTTAGGTACATAAGACATGTACCTCTGAGAATGCTTGTGGTTATGAAAGAGTAGTAATAAGGCATCAGACAAGCTGTGTAGGAGATCATATAGACCCGAGGGATGTATAAATTTGTTCTCTGAGAGAGTAGCTGACATCTGGACTAAGCTACTAAATTTTATTAAAGCAAGTACTAATTTAGATATTTTAAGAACAATATGGACTCTTATGTGACTGACTGGTTTGATATACTGGCAGTGTAGAAGGGCATTTTTGATAGTGCCTGAAGTATTCGCATATATGTGTATAAGAAAAGAAGAACAAGTGGTAGCACTGATTATTGAAATAACTAGCTATACCCTCAATCAGTCTCCATATTTAATCATAGCAAACTAGAAAATACAACTGCTTCACTTATACTAATATGCTACCCAATGGGCTTGCCAAGTAGACCATAGTATTTCTAATACGTATAATTTCAGTGCAGCCAGTGCAAATGTGTTTGCTTACTTATTAATTTATTTATCAACTAAGTTGGTTGGTCTTATTAGATATGACCAGTTTCATTGTAGAAATAAAAGCAAAATCATAAAAAGAAAGATGGATTGATACATCCCCTTCGGGAAAAACAAAGTGGCCATAAATTACCACATAGGTGGCAATCCATTAAGTACAGAAGAAGTAATTAGGGATTTGGGGACCCAAGTAGATAGAAACCTCTCTTTTGACAATCACATTGCCAGAGTTGTTAGAAAGACCTTCTATATAGCCCACCTTATCATGAAAGGGTTCACATCTAGAGCCAGAGAGGTCATTGTGCCCCTCTACTCATCACTCATCAGGCCCATAATTGAATACAATGCCCCAACACCTGCAGCAACTGGAGAGACCACAAAAGTACCTCACCAAGAGGATCAAAGGGACTCAAACAGATGCCCTATGTAGTTCAGCTAAAGAAACTCCAGCTCTACTCAGTTGCTTATCGCTTACTCAGAGGTGATCTATGCCTGACGTATAAAGCCATGTCCAACCCAGAATTAATGGACATGCTCCACCTCAGGAAATCCAAATCCCTTAGAGCTATATGCTCCAGGGACTTAAGCCTCAGCACAGAAATAAATAGGACATGCTGGAGGTACAGATTCATATCCCAGAGGCTGCCCTCACTCTGGAACAGAATACCAGTCCATGTTAGGCAGAACCCCTCACTGACCCTCTTCAAGAGAAATCTTGACGAGTGAATGGGAGATAGTAAGTTTACCCCTGGGATCTCTTCTGTGTCCCTGCTAGACAGGGGCACAGTAAACTAACCTTAAAAGGGCTATCTTCTGTGACCTACTCTACAGAGCACAGTAAACCGATCTAAAAGGGTGGCGAAAGCCAAACACACTCTGGCTAGGCTTGTAAATGCCCCAGGGCAGGTAGCCTAGTATAAACCTATGAACCTATGGTGATTTTGTGTGTGTGTGTGTGTGTGTGTGTGTGTGTGTGTATATATATATATATATATATATATATATATATATAGTGTGTGTGTGTGTGTATATATATATATATATTTATATATATATATATATATATATATATATATATATATATATATATATATATATATATATATATATATACACACACACGCACACACACACACCCACACACACACACGTGTGTTTGTATATATGCCAGGTAGACCTGCATGTTTGATTACTACATAATCAAAAAAGAAAACTCTAGATTGTTTGAAGTTAAATGTAAGTTTGAGTATATTCTTTTTCTCAGAGACAACAAAGAAAGGGCTACATTTTTTTTTTTTTTTTACAGTTAAGCTTTCAGCTCAGTCAAATGCTGACATAGTCACAGGGCAGTAGAGAACTGAAATGTAAAAAAATGGAGGTGATGAAGAAAGACTGTACCAACATTAATATAGCTAGTAATAAGGATGGCTGCTGGTTTGTATTCAGAATGTTAAACTGTAGCAGAACATCATGAATATGATGTTACCTTTGGTTTCTCTACTCTTTGGATGGCTTGTTGCTCACTGTCTGTCTTACAAGTTGCAGCCAAATCCTTGAGTGACCCCACGGACAACCACTAATAACCATATAGTTTACAACGCAAAGGGGAAAAAGGAAGTATGTTGCCAGGTCTTTCTTCTGGGGGTTCTGTCTATGTTATGTACATTTTTAACTTCTAGGCTTTTATAAAACAAATGTGTTACTTTTAAAAACTATCACCTATTTTTTAATAGCAGCTATTATAGTTATAAACTGGTCATTGCAGTGGTAAACCTAGAGTGCTTCTTTTACATCAATGGAACATGACTTTTACAAAATAGTTTGTATACCATATTTTACAGTTATTGTCATATAGTATAGTACTGTCCAACCACTGGATTGTAGCAGACTGTAACAAAGACAAACAGTCTCTACAGATAAATTAACAGTAGAAGCTTTTGCTGTAGTATTAATTTTCTATTGCAGTTAATCATAAAAGACCATTACAGTAATGCAGAAAAAGACCCAATTCAATTTAAAGTCTCCAGTAAATACCAAATGCAGAAAACTGGCTTTCATCTGCTTGAGCAATGCAATGTTCTGTAGCCATAGATTATATTTTTACCAAAATTAGATGCTCGTATTACCTATCCTGAGCTGTGGCCTCCTGCTGTTATATATTATTGGCAGTTATGCAGTGTTTTACCAGCATCTAAAAACAAAATTGTGGTGTAAAAGGCCAGTATTAAATCCTGTGATATTGCATAAACTTTGCAAAAACATTTATTGAACTGCTTTATATGTTGCATTGCACAAAGATGAAATCTGTGAAAATTTGACAGAGATCTCTCCATCGTCTAAACTGAGATGCATTTCTGAGTGTTTGCCACAAATGCAGGTGACACCTAAAGTACAGTTGTGTAAGTAAATTTACACTAATTGTAGATTTTCAAATCATCACTGTTGCAGTAGTCTTAACTACATGAGTAATATCCTGCCAAGGATATAATACCTGCCCAGCTTCCCAACCTTCAGGGCATCTTCCACTAGCCTGAATTATCAGACAGCTCGAGCTGAGCTGACTAAAAAGACAAGTTTGGGCATGAAGCTATTTAGAACTTTCCTATCAGTAAATAGAGGGAAGTTTAACCCTGAAAGAACAATGCAATGAACAAAAAATAATATATGTCCAAACCCTAGCATAAAAACCGATTAAAAAACAAAGGGGGTGCACGGCGGGAGTGGCTACTGCAGTAGTAATGATTTAAACATCTACTGTTATGGTAAGTTTACTTACACAACTGTACTGTGTTCATCATAGTGGTCACTACTGCAGTAACCTTAGCTATATATGTAGGTTACCCTAGTTTTATTGGGAGATGGAAGGAAAAGAGCCCAGGAGCCCCTGGAGAATGGTCCCAGCAAAGCTTGATCTGGACCTAGACATGGAATCAAGCTTATAGTGCTTTTTAAAAGTATATACAGAGGACCAAATAACAAAATATTTCTATAATCCAAACCTTTCTAAAAAGCTGGTGATGAAGCCATGACCCTTGTAGAATGGGACATTACTCTGGCTGGAATAGTATTGTTATGGTGAGTATATCAAAATAAAATTAGCCTTAGACAACAATTTGGAAATAGTCTGTTTAGACACAGGTTGCCCCCACCCCCCCTTCTTACCTTCACAAGAAATGAACAATTGATCTGAAGATCTAAATGATTTTGTTCTGTCAACATACTACCTGAATTGTCTATGGATATCCAAGGAATGGTGTATCCTATCTCCCTCATTTTTAAGTTCAATGAGATGGGCAGATTGGCTTAAGATAAACTTGAATACCACTTTAGTCATAAAAGAACGATTCTTTTTCAAAGAAACCCTGTCCCTATGGAAAATGAGATATGTTTGACTCACCATAAGAGTGTGCAACTCAGATACCCTTCTTACATAGAACAGAGCAATCAATAAAACTGTTTCCCAAGCTAAAAGCCTCAAGTAATACAGATTAGCTGGCTCAAATGTAACAAATGTTAGTTTCTCTACTAAAATAAAGTAAGTTATTTAAAGCAGATTTTTCTTCACAAGGAGAAACTGCTGATAAAACATTTCTCATACTCTCACAATTTGTCAGAACAAACAAACAAGACATGAGTGTGACAATTCAGAATCCAAAAAAAGTTTATATTTTCTGACAGAATGTGTTTCTGAGATTAGGGATCACATTGCAGTGGTTGTCACTAAAATATTTTACTTCAAACAGTGTCTTTTTATTCAAGAAGAGTATGTTTCTAAGACTTCACTACCCAATTTTCATACACTTTTTTCAGTGGTGAGATGGACATTCCTTTCTTGATCTGCAAGAAGAGAAAAGTTGCACAGCAGGCTTTGGTCTTCATCCCAACTTCCTCTTTGCCTTGGCTGTCACTGAGTAATTCCACTTTGGCCTTATCAGGCTCCTCAGACCCTCATCAGTTTCTTACTATCCCTCTGATGCTGCTCTTTGGCAAGTTTAGGACTGTGAGACAGGCATATCCTATATGAGTGTTCAGATGTTCTCTTCAGGCAAGGGGGAAACCACTCTTGTCAGCACAGGAGGAGAGAGTGAGGTTTGTTCCTTTGTGGGGCTGATCGGAGGAGCTTGATTCGTGAGAAAAGGACCTTTCCTCAGTGAATGCTTTTGCAGTAGGGTCTCCCAGGAAAGTAAGCAAAAAATTAGGCTTTTTTCTTCAACTGTTGCCTTTTCAGCTAGGGCAGACAAGTAGGACTGGCTGGGTTTTGCTAAATGCTTATTTTAAGCCTTTCAGTCATTACATTCTGAGTCTTTCATTCATTTAAAAAGGCAAATATTTCCTTCTCTCTCATATTTGGTTTCTCAGTCAGAGGGACAGGAATTAGTTTTGTGTTTCTCAAGGCCTTACACTACTGAATGGGAAATCTGACTGTGAGGTATTTTTTTTTTTTTACTTCAGATTTCTTGCTTGAAGACTTGTCTTCCGATGCTATTGCTGGAATGAAGTAGTTATTTCAGTGGAACAAAAAGAAATACCAGAGCCCCAGAAAAGGTATTATTATTTACTACAGGCATATTTCCCTAAACCTGCAGTTGTTCCTCCAGTTTCACCAACATTAAAGGATGCTTTCCTTACACCAACAGTTACCTGAAAGTAATCTACCTGCCCACACACAATCTGATAAATTATATAAGGTTCCTCAGACCCACAAAATTATTTTTTCAAACCTTAGGTTGGATCCTGTAAAAATTTCTTTGGTATCTTCTGCCAAACATCTTATGGTACACAACTCCATTCCAGATGACAAGAATGGGACAACCTTTGTTAGGTTTGGGAACAAACAATACTTTTTTTTTACTTTAGCATTCAGAATAGTGAACTGTCAGACCCACAGGTTTAAGTTTCTGCTGACTTCCTTTGACAGTATAAAGAAGTTAATTACTCAACTTTATTCTTCAGAGACTGACTTCTGTGAAATCTTTAATCTCTTTTGTGTCGCAGGTACCTCAGTACTCTCTAAAATGTTGTTATAACACTGATGATGCTGTTTCTAGAGTAGCTGCCACTGGGTCACTTATGAGATTTGCCTGGCTGTGTTCTCAGAATTTATGTGAAAGCTGAGAGAATGCTCCTCTAAATAAAGTATTGTTCAGCTCTCCCACTGCTGAGGTAATAAAGAGATCTTATGAAAATGGAAAGTTAATTCAAGAAGTTACCTAGACCCCCCTCCCTCCCCTTCCAATTCAGGATCCTGTTGTAGGAAAAAGAATAAGCAATCACTGCAGAGCACGGGGATCAATCTTTCCGAAAGCAATGTCAGAGAGGCTCAGAGAACAAAGGAAGACCCTCCCAAAGCCAAGCACAGTCTAAAAAATTAGATTGGCTATATGCTCCATCGTGTGTTTCCCTCTCCCCACCCTGGCAGCCCAGTAAAGATTTCCCAAAGTCTAGGTCTTCATGTTTCCCTGTTGTAGCACCAGATAATGACAGACGTCGGCAGTGAGAATCATTCAAAAGGGTCAGATAATGACAGACTTGTGGGCAGTGAGAATCATTCAAAAGGGTCAGATAATGACAGACTTGTGGGCAGTGAGAATCACTCAAAAGGGTCAGATAATGACAGACTTGTGGGCAGTGAGAATCATTCAAAAGGGTCAGATAATGACAGACTTGTGGGCAGTGAGAATCATTCATAAGGGTCAGATAATGACAGACTTGTGGGCAGTGAGAATCATTCAAAAGGGTCAGATAATGACAGACGTGGGCAGTGAGAATCATTCAAAAGGGTCAGATAATGACAGACGTGGGCAGTGAGAATCATTCAAAAGGGTCAGATAATGACAGACTTGTGGGCAGTGAGAATCATTCAAAAGGGTCAGATAATGACAGACTTGTGGGCAGTGAGAATCATTCAAGAGGGTCAGATAATGACAGACTTGTGGGCAGTGAGAATCATTCATAAGGGTCAGATAATGACAGACTTGTGGGCAGTGAGAATCATTCAAAAGGGTCAGATAATGACAGACTTGTGGGCAGTGAGAATCATTCAAAAGGGTCAGATAATGACAGACTTGTGGGCAGTGAGAATCATTCATAAGGGTCAGATAATGACAGACGTGGGCAGTGAGAATCATTCAAGAGGGTCAGATAATGACAGACTTGTGGGCAGTGAGAATCATTCATAAGGGTCAGATAATGACAGACGTGGGCAGTGAGAATCATTCAAAAGGGTCAGATAATGACAGACTTGTGGGCAGTGAGAATCATTCAAAAGGATTACAACTAGTAGTAGTTTTCTCATTCCCCTTTTTCCAAGGGATCTCTCTTCACCCATCCAATTAAACCCACTTGTTTCATCCTGTTCTGGATCAAATGTTGTCACAAGGGGGTGATAGAGTCTGTTTCTCCAAATGAAATGAAGAAACAATTTCCCTCAATAATTTTTCTGGTGCCAAAGAAAGAGGGACTGCGACCTGTTTTAGACCTTTCTTTTTACACCTTTACATCATGATTCCAAAATTCAAAATGTTCTCTGCATTCGCTATTACCTGTCATTACTCTTTCATGTTTTCTAGTAACTCTAGGTTTAAAAGATGCTTATAATGACATTCTCCTTCTCCAATATTGCAGGCCCTTTTTAAGATTTTCTGTGTTTGGTTTACATTTTCAGTTTTCTGCCTTATCCTTTGGGAAGATTAGAGAGAGCTAGAGAGCTAGATATATATGCTAAATAAGTTATGCTTGTGTTTTGCTTCCAAGAACAATGAGTACATTATTGTACAACTGTTAATTCTTGAATTACAATAAGTTTGATTTTTTGTATAATATTTTCCTGATACAGTATATTTTTATGCTGCTCTTTATTGCATCTTATGTAATAGTTACTATGTCTTTGTGGAGCTTTTCTCCCCGGGCCTCTGCTGAAAATGGAAATATATCCAGTTAGACTAGCCCGGTTAACAAATGTAAAATAAAAAATAAATAAAATAAAAAATGTCACCAAAGAGCACTTTAAAAGTCACTGGTCCTGCCACGGCACTCTCCCTCCTTAAACATCCCCTACTTCTCATACCTTAATCTACTTTCTGCCCTTAACTCACTCTTCTCACTAGCTATCTCTAATCTTCCTTGACTACTCTTTCTACTGTCTTCTAAAATCTATTAAGCAAATCGCCTCAGAGAAACATTCTATTGTAATTGTCTTGCCTTCATGCAACTACATCATGATAAAACTGGGTTTTTGTAACCACTTACCCCAAAAACTATACTCATCTTAATGGCATATTTCTTTTTATACATCTTGAAATAGTTATGCTATACTCCTAATTACTGACATTGTATAACATTGTATTGCTACTTAATGCCTTGTAATAATCCTGTAACATTGCTGTTTAATGCTAAATTATAATGAAAATTGTATAATATGTTGGAGAGTTTCTCCCCAGGCCTCCACTGAAAAGGGGCTCTTCAGCTCAGTCGGACAATCCCGGTCAACAAATGTAAAATAAATAAAATAAAATAAAATAATTAAATGAATAAATAATGTCAGCAGCTCCAAGAGTGTTTTCAGAGTACATATTTAGATACCTTCCTTATGTTTATAGACTTATTCAGGAGCTGTCAAGTATCTTTTTGTTGGTTAAAGAAGACTTTTCTCAATCCTGAATTTCAAGTGAACATAGAGAAATCCCCTCATACTCTGACAGGATAGTATTTCTAGGATGTCTCCTGGATATACCTCTGATTTTATTTTGTTTTACATTTGTTTACAGGGAAAGGCCAACTGGACACAGGTCCTTTTTCAGCAGAGGCCCAGGGAGAAAAGCTCCAAGAGTAACAAATACATACAATAGAAAAACAAATACAGCCAAATGAGAAGCAAATGCATACACGGTAGTGGTTTCAGACTCAATAAGTAGAGCAACAGTAATTTACATAAAAAGTGGTTGTTTACATTTAGCGGATGTATCCAAATGATTATGTACAGTTAAAGAAAACTACCATTAGTGGTAGAGCATGCTAGTAGAGTCAGAGTAATGATAACAGAGTGAAAAGGAGGAGTAGGTTATCCAGGGGAGTTGCGAGTGCAGAGCCAGGTGTTAGTAAGGCGTGCTTTTAGAAGTTTTTTAATTTGAAGTGAGATAGTTACTAGTCAGTTAGGTACATTATTCCAGTGTTTGGAGATGCAGTTGGAAAAAAGTGATTCACCTGCTGAACTGTTAGCTTTGGTGGTGTGTAGAAGTAGTTTGTTGCTGGAACAAAGGAGTCTTGAGTAGGAAGGTAGCTGAATGATATCTTTGAGCACAGTTTTTTTTTTCTGATTGATAGAGTATTTTGTGGGTGAAGGTAAGTTGATTAAAGAGAAGAAGTTGAGGGAGTTCAAGCCACTTGAGGTGCTTAAGTGATGAGCAGTGATGTAACTTGTATGAGGCATTAGTGTCAGACTTGGAGATTTTATTGTAAAAGGCTTTGTGTTCGGCTAGATTTGTCTTGTGGAGGTTGGTTAAGATTGGGGAGGCATACAGGAGAGTGGAGAGGAGGTGGAGTCTAGCAATGGTGGCTTTCTATTATTTGTCAGAAATCTGTTGTTTCTATATAGGAGACCTAGTTTTTTCGTGGACTTTTTTAATGGATTGGGCAATGGGAATATCAAATTTCAGGTTATTGTCAATTTACATTCCTAGTAATTTGGTATGGTTTGTTGGGGTGAATAGTTTTAATTTTAGAGAGAATACTGAAGGCTGTGGATGGGGAGGTGTATCTGGTTGAGCAGAAGAGAATACATTGAGTTTTGTTGGGATTTAGGATAAGTTCGGAGCTAGTGAACCAGGATTCAGCAGATAAGAAGGAATCTTTAGTAATGGTATAGAGGTCTTTGAGGGAAGAAGCTGACCATATCAGTGTAATGTCATCAGTGTACCGAACCACTGAGGTCTGGGGTGTAGCCGAGTGGAGCTGGTTGGTAAAAAGAGAAAAAAGAAGAGGACCATGGGTGGAACCTTGGAGAACCCCTACGTTGACAGCGTGAAAGGGTGAAAGATCTTTTTGCCAGCGCGCACAGCCTGTTGACGTTCTGCTAGATAACTTTGGAACCAGGTGATAGGTGACTGAGGCTAAGACAGGAGAGGACATAGATGAGTTTGGAGTGGTTGACCATGTCAAAGGCCTTGGACAGTTCCAGGAATATGGCTGATACAAATTGACCATTGTTTCTATGCTGGTTAAGTGTCTTAGTAAATGACAGTAGGGCTGTGGTGGTGCTGTGAGAGAGGTAAAAACCATATGCTGGTTAAGTGTCTTAGTAAAGGACAGTAGGGCTGTGGTGGTGGTGCTGTGAGAGAGGTAAAAACCATGTTGGGTACTAGATAGGAGCTTGTGTGTAAGGAGATGGTCCATACATTGGGTGTGTATGACCCTTTCCAGAATTTTTGAGAGAGGGGATATAATTGCAATGGGGTGATAGTTTGTTAGTTTGGAGGAGTTACCTCCTTTGTGTAAGGGTAAGATGTGGGAGATATACCAAATGGTAGGGATGTAAGCTTCAGATAATGACCTATTTATAAGTATGGATACAGGGTGTGCAATTGCTACTGCTGCAATTTGCAGAAAGTCAGCAGGGAGATTGTTGGCTGCTAAGGTAGTGGGCTTTAGTTTATTTAGCAGTTTTGATGGTGTTAGTGGAGACTGGATTTAGTGTAAACTGGTTGTTGCTATTGGGAGGGTGTAAACTGTTGTGGTTTGGGGTAGGAGGGTTGTGGTTGGGGCTGGTCTGGGTCATTGCAAGTTGTTAAATTGATTCTGTGAAGTAAGTATTAAATTGAGTGGCTAAGGTCATGGAGTTGTTGGCTGCTGTTGGGGTGGGAGTGGTTGTTTTTCCAGGATGCAATATATTGCTAACTGCTGCCCAGAGTTTTTGAGGGTTATTTTGATGTTATTTTATCTAATTTTACTAGTATTTTTTTGCTTTATTTTGGAGTTCTAGGCAGGTTTGTTTAGCTAGGAAGGTTTGTTTAGTTATATGGGATTTGGTTTTACGATATTGTTCACAGACTTTATCACTGGTTCTGAGTAGGGATCTGAATTCTTTACTTAACCAGGATGTGTATTTTGGTTTCACTCTAATGGTTCTGGGGGGGGGGGGGGTACATGATAGTTGAGTATGTTTAGGAAGGTGGAGTTAAAGGAGAGAACGGCCTCTTCTAGAGGCAGGTGCTTGAGAGGTTCCCAATTGCAGCTTTTTAGGGCAGAGATAACCTGGGGAAGTAATTTCATTGGATCAAAGTGTTTTTTGTTTCTGGTTAGATGGATGGAGGGCTGGCAAGTTTGATGAATGCAGGTTCTTAGGAGAAAGTTTGGGTTGTGGTCACTAAGGCAGTAAGGGAGGCAGCCTGAGTGGGATGAGAGATTGGGATTGATAAGCAAAATCCAATCGAGGATGGATTGATGCTTCAAAATTTTATCAGTCCTAGTAAGAGACATGATACGTTGGGTGAAGTCATAAAGGTTTACATGGGATGTAGAGTTTGGAGAGAAGCAAAGGAGCCAATCAGTATTAAAGTCGCCCATTAGTATAGTTTCTTGTGGGAGAGATATGGAGGTCCATTGTATTATACTTTCAATTGTGGAGATATTGTTGCCTGTGGAATATATCCAGCTATGATATTTAGTTTTTTTGGGGGGTTAATTGTTAACTTAGCAAATATTAATTCTGCATTATCAAATTCAGGTATGTAGAGGTCCATAAGGTCTAGTATAAGGTGATCTTAGAACAGGATTAAACAACCCCTCCTTTTCTTTGTTTTTCCTATCTTTATGAAGGATACTGTAACCTGGGGAAGTAATTTCATTGCTACTGATATCTGGTTTAAGCCATGTTTCTGTTAGTGTTACAATGTCGGGGGAGTAAAGGGATAGTAGGGCATGTAGGTCATGGACTTTGTTTGCTATGCTTCTTACATTCATATTAAGGATTAGAAGGGATGATATGCATCTATGGTGGAGCATAGCAAGTTCAATCCAATAAATCCAATAAACAGCTTTGGGGTGCAGATGCAGAATGCAAAGCATAGCAAGTGTTGATGGTAAAGGGCTGGCTAATGAACTGCATTTGGGGTGGGACCAGGATTTGGGTGAATGTCTTTTGAATATTTCAGGGAGGATGAGGAAGGACTTTGATTGTGTGAAATGTAGTGGGGTATGGAACTGGTTGGTGTGATGATGTAGGATTGGGTGTTGGGTGTTGTTATGCTTAAGTATAAACTTAGGTGAAGTGGGGGTAAGTGGGAACTGGGGATAGGGTAAGGAAGTAGAGTGAGGCCAAGCTCAGCGAGGGAGAATGGAGCAGGTACAACTGATAGAGGCAGATTGCAGCAGAAGTCAGCTGAAAAGACTGTCTAAAAACTATCTGATGGCTTTTCTTCCTCAGGATGAATTGGAGCTCTACAAGTAATAGTTTCTGACATTTTCTAAACCACACTCTGACAACTGCCAGGGAATACCTTAGGATTCTAGGTTTCATTGCTCCAACTATTCTCATAATTCTTTTAGCCAGATGTCATGAGGAAAATGTAATGATTCATCAAATCAATTTGGATCCCAAACCAGCACCCCCCCTATTCTTTCAGATCCTATTGTTGGGGTTGTAAAAAGGGAAATGCTCTGGCAGGTGAATCAAGTGTCTGTCAACCAAAGCCTACCATTTTCCCTTCTAGCCCCAACTCAGTCTGTACCCACAAATTCTGTAGACTTTCTTGGGAAGCTATATCCAAGGGGGTGAAAGTCCAGGGTCTGTGGAATAGGCAGGATAATCTGATACATATAAATGTCAAAGAAATGCTGGCATTAGTAAATGCTTTCACATCTCTAAGCCATATTTGGATTCCATGCTCTCTACTAGTAACCACAGACAGCACCACAGTTACATTATGATACATAAATAAATTGTGGGGGGTCCAGATACTATCCCCCTTGAAAACCATCTCTGGTAGCCTAGGAACTAGCAATTCAGTACAGTCTCTCCCTAGGCTATTTGCATTCTGTCAGAGCAGAATGTTGTAGCAGGACAGACCCCCCTCCCCACAAGTTGAAGACATACCCTGAGGTCTTCAAGAATTGATACAACCTTAAGGAATACCACAGATAGATCTGTTTGCTTCCATTCACATCAGTCAGTTTAAAGTAATTCTGCTGCAGGACTCCTTGCACAAAGGTCTGGAAGACAAATTCCTTTTCATTATCACTGATGGAGATGCTCCTTTATAACTACTCCTCCCTTTCCTCTGATAACCAGAGTTGTTCTAAAGATTAAAAGGAGTCTCCCAGGATATTAGTGGTAACCCTCTTTTAGCCAGGCAACAGTTCTCCCTTCTTTGGAAAATGGCCAAGAGTGATTACCATAAGCTTCCTCGCAAGATGGGTTTACTCATACAAGATAGGAAATAGCCCAACCTTTAAATTCAACTTATTGTGTGGACAATAAAATTTTAATACCATTTACGCACCTTATTTCAGAGGATGTATGACAGGTATTAAAGGAGGCAAAGAAACTTACTACTCGACATTCACATTTGGCTAAATGGAAAAGATTATCTAGTTGTTGCCAGAACAAGAAACAAGACCCTTTTGGCGGCTCGTGCTATTGGACTGCAGGACTGCAGCCCCTCCAGCTAAAAGTAAAGAAAAACAATTTAAAAAAAAATGTGTTTAAAAAAATATTGACTGGCTTAGTGGCTTGGCTACAGGCTACCTTAGATGTATGTGAATCCGACTGGCTCGCTAAGTCCCGGAACTCGAACTATGCAGGCGTGCTCAGTGAGTTCCGGGTTTTTAAAGAAAAAATAGTTCCTCTCAATCCAGGCTGCAGTTAAACCAGTCCAGACTAACAAATGAAAGTTTACTATACACATGTCCACAAGTATATGTGGCTTTTAACCGCAGTGAATGGAAGGGGATTGGATTGCCACATTAGCAGTCATGAACATGATGCGACTTGTTGGATGAGTACTGATTGGTTCTCGGCTCTCGCTCTCTTCCCGAGCTTTGCATGCTGGGGAAAAGAAAGTGAGCCGAGAAACAGCAGCAGTATACTTTTGTTTTTTTGGAAGCCTAGAGTTCGTTTAATCGGAGGAGTGAGGAGTCTCGGAGGACAGTTGACACAGGCAGCAGAGCAGTGCACCTTGACCTGGCTGGTGTAGAAGAAAGCAGAGGCCAGCACTTCAAAGAACAGAAAGAGAAAAGGAACTGAAAAAGCAGGTTAGTGAAGGGAGATGTAACATGTAACTTGTAGAATAAGATTTTTTTTGGCTTTATTAATTCTTCGTTATTGTAAAGTACTTGGTAAATAGCAGGTTAGTGAAGGTGAAGGGGGATACAAAAAAGTTGTAACTTTTAGAGTAAGATCTTTTGGGGGGTTTTGCTGGCTTTATTAATTCTTAGTAGTTGTACTTGGTAAACAGCAGGTTAGTGAAGGTGAAGTGGGAAACCAAAAAAAGTAACATGTAGAATAAGATTTTTTTTTTTGTCATTGGCTTTATTAATTCTTAGTTGTTGTACTTGGTAAATAGCAGGTTAGTGAAGGGGGATACAAAAAAAAGTTGTAGAATAAGTTTTTTTTTTATTGTTGGCTTTGTTGCAGTAATTATTAGTTGTACTTGGTAAATAGCAGGTTAGTGAACATGAAGGGGGATACAAAACAAAGTTGTAGAATAAGATTTTTTTTTTATTGTTGGCTTTGTTGCAATAATATAAATCTTAGTTGTACTTGGTGGCTTGCTTACATTATTATAGAAATTAATACATTAAAACTGTCTTGCGACTTAAGATGGCAAAGCAAAGTTCTAAATTAGTGATGTTCAGATGTCAGTGTGTGTGCGTGTGTGTGTGTGTGCGTGTGCGTGTGTGTGTGTGTGTGTGTGTGTGTGTGTGTGTGTGTGTGTGTGTGAAAATTCCTACTAATGTAAGACATACTATTCAATTATCTAAGTTTATAAGAGCAATTTTTAAAATTTGTTCTTATTTTGGGTCCTTTGTCCCACTTCTATTTATGGCTTTGTCCAGATTTCTTGCTCTGAGGTTGACAAGTTTGACAAATGTGCCAGGGCCATCACCGTTAGCCAGAGACATTTCAAATTGTGACATACTTGTTGTACCCCAGTCCCCCGTGTAGTGACACTGATGTGACCAAGCAAGGCAAGGAGCAGTCATGCAGTGTTAAGTGTGCAGGGTATCCCCCCCCCCCCATCCAAGGTAGACACAAGTAGTACAGTGGCTTTTCATCTGTCCTTGACTTTGCAGCATGTTCTGGTTTTCTGTTATGTTTTTTTTTTCTTTTTATACTGTTGATTTATGCTTCTTATTATTCAGAAAATGCATGTTCTTGCAGTACCTGTTGCTCTGTGTTTAAGTAGCAATGCTTTAATGATCATCACGTAAGCTTGTCTGAGATTGTATGATGCAAATAAGCTTTAATAAGCATACTGTTAAAGAATTGTAAGCATTGAAAGCATTTTTGTTGTTGGCATGCAGGGAATATTTACGTAACCAGATAACATATAAGCCTTAGGTATTGAAATGCATATGACAGTATTTGTAATAAAGGACAGGATTACAGTATTTTCAGAAGCTCATTACATTTTTGGAGACTTGCAGTCATTTTTGCAGGCTTTACCATAACTAATGCCCGTCTATCACGTGTGGTCCGTAACCTTTGTATCAATCCTTTAAGCAGTTTATCTTGAGCTTGTTTCTTGTTTGCTGTTCATTTTTTACTTTGATCATGTTTTCCCCATGAAACAATTAGATAGTTCAGGCAGCAGGTCTTTTTTGGATAGGAAACATTTTCCCAAGTGGGGGTATCACAGAGATTGCTACTTTCAGCATGTTACTTGGTACTTTTATAAAGCTGATTTCTGAATATAAATTATAATTAGAACTGCAGTGCAAGGAGAAGTGGTTTGAGTTGAGTGCTGCTTGTTTTTTTATACTTGATTTTGATTGGCATTCCAGTAATGTATTTAAAAAGTAATTTATTTTTTCATGCCTCACAATCTTTTTGTTTCCATCTAGATATTAAGTAAGCTGTCATGCAGCCAATGCATTGAAATATTTTTGTTTTCTTCTCCACTTCATTTTGTCTTGATTGGACTCTCATAATGATGGTTTGGCAACCAGGGCAGCATATTTAATTAAAGTCCCAGTTTTTGTGGTTTTGAGCATAGCTCTGCCCCTTTCTAGTTGGTCACACCCCTTCCATTTCTCCCCACCCATTCAGCTGTCTCCTGCAGCCCCCCCCCCCCCTTTGATTTGAAGTCACCAGCTGCCACTTCCTTTTAAGGCTCAGATACCCTTGGTTCTGCAGTATTTGTATGAGTTATTATTTTCTGGCCATTCTTACCCTTTCATCAAGATTATCCTTTTTGGTGGTCTGTGCTTGTCTGCTCATGGATCCCCCTTTCTATCCTATTTCAAGTGAAACAGTTTTTGAAAGGGATGTTAAACATCTGTTCATCTATGTTACATATCTGGCCTTCTAGAAAACAGGTGGCTCCTGCTTGGGATCCCAGTTCTGTTCATGAAAACATTCACTTTCTTTCCTTTTGAACTTGCTTACAAGGAACATTTAAAGTTCTTAAAGTGTTACACTTTCTGTAGAAGTTAGAGCAATGTGTGTGAGAGTTGCATGCTCTTATGGTGATTAAACTGTGTCATCTTTCCCAAAGTTAGGGTAACTCAGATAACCCATCTTTCCTTTATGCCTAAAGTGGTCTCAAAGTCTACTTTGAGCAAGACAGTTCATGTCTCTGTTTTCTTTCCTGAATCAAGAAATAAAGGAGAAATTATTCTATACTCTCTGGATGTCCACAGGCAACTCAGATATTATATTGTCAGGACAAAAACCTTCATCAGTAATAAACTGATTATTTTTTATGAAGGTCAGAAAAAGGGCAACCAGTTACAAAGCAATTTCTAAATAGTTGTTGCATGCTATTTTTTTTTATTATTCATAACATAACAAGACACTTCCAGTGAGTGCAGGGTCTATTCTGCAAGGGCTTTGGCTACTACTTTGGCTTTTTGGAAAGGAATGGACTCTAGAAATAGTCTAGAATCAACAATGTAGTCTTTTCTGCATACATTTACCAAACACTTCCAGTGGGATTCCTTCTCCAGGTCCAAAGCAAGCTTTGCTAGGACCATTCTCCAAAGGTGCCTGAATTCACATCCTTCCTCCTTCTCCTCTTCTTATAAGGTCAGATATTCATCCCATATAGCCTAGGCTATTGCAACTGTGATCTAATGATGGATTTATTACAGTTGTACAAGCAAACTTAGATGTTTAGAATAAAAACACAAAGCCCACAATGCTGGAAAATCACACAAATCCTTTATTCTTTAAAATGAGATATCCTGTTAGCCCTTTCGTTTAAACAAAGTGTTAAACTTCATCAGACAACTGTTAATTTCACATTCACTTCCTTTATAAACTTCCTTTAGCATTGATTGGTTAAACAACTCATTAATATTAACAGAACTTAAAAATCCATGACATATACATAAAAACACAAGCATCTATTCATTCTAACTGCATCTGCCTACTACTACTTATAATTGTTGGATTTATAAATAAACTATGAGTAACTATAAAGTAAAATTAATTTAACATCTTAGAATTCATTTAACATCATAAAACGTAGATGTTTGAATAGATTGCTGTTGCATTACAAACACTTTTTCTCCTTTCCCATTCTTTTATTATGCCAGGGTGTAAGTTTTTTCATTCCTTTTTTTCATAGTCTTCCTTACTCTGAGGCAAGAAAGCTCTGAGAATTTGGCACCTTAATCTTTGAATTTATACCATTCTCCTCAAGGTAGTCAGTGGTGTGGTTGCTTGGAAGGTCCCTTAAAGATTTGGAAGCTGACCAGTCTTCCAATCCTTGGCAGGATGCATCCCCTATAATGTAGACTACTGTGCAACAGTGATCTGCTCGAACATCCACTGTTATGGGAAGTTTACAAACACAGCTGTACTTTTGGGTGACAGGTATGTCTGATACCTTGTAGACATTGTTACTAAACTGATACTGAAGCCATAATTATTATAGACACTAGTTCATTAACAATACCAGCTGCATTTTTAGGCTTAAAGTTATGCTGGACAAATGTCTTTGAGAATGGCTTGTACTTACTCTCAGATACTATAGTGGTTGTTTTGAAAATATTGCATATATTACCACATATTAGTGATTATGATCAGAGTGCAAATGTCTGTATTTACAATTTCTAAGTTCAAAATAGGTCATTTGCCCACACTTTCATTTCCTAGTTCAGAAATTGAAGCAAATGAAAAATGTGAAGCAGACAAAACCCATTTTAATCTAAGATGAAAGATCTTCACTACTCTTAAACCTGCATTTAGGCAGCTGAGTTACTTCTGTTACAATATGAACACAAAGACAGAACTTGTTTACACTTGGTAAATAGCAGTGAACTGAAGCTTTAAAAAGTACAGCTGACTTTTGTGTACAGCTGCATAAAGAATTTGCATAGAATTTGCATAGTTTTTGGCAGATATTTCCTATTTTCTCTACTCTTTATACATTTCAGCTATGCAGCAAAATTAACCTTATTTTAGCATGACAGATTTTGAGTAGGTGTGTAAGTCTTAACAGCCTGCTGTAACTGTGCTGAGAAGTACATTATGCTAATTTTGCAGATGCTTTATGCCTAGCAACTGCATTGTATATCTGGTCTCAGTGTGACACTTAAATGTGTCATAATCCAGAGCTATTTTTAGCTGGTTTCTGCAATTAACTGGACATGTGGTGTATAAAAATACTATAGACCTAACACTACGATGCACTGGAGTTAGGATGTTTTGGAAAGCACTCTGGTCCTGTAATAATTGTTATGTTCCCAAAAATGAAAATTCAAAGAAAGCCTAGCATACTGCAAAGGTGGCTAAACATATTTAATATGGATGAAACTGCATTGTTGATTCATTTAGAACTTAAATTATGTGAGCTGATATTTACATGGGCAATTTAATTATGAATGGACACTACATCTCTCTGAGATGGAAATGTTCAAAACTTAAACCAAACAACAACTGGTTGAAGCTTTAACTGGATGGACAAAAAAATACATTTTTTTGGAGGAGGAGCAGATACCCTGCATATCCATGTGGAAGGCTGCACCCCACCACAACAACGTTACTTAGTATAAACACTAAGTCCATAGTAGCACAACTGTGAAAGAGTAAAAATCCCCAAATCTTTGAACAACCACTGGCCCATAAAGTTCCCAAAGGAAATTTTGAATGAGTTGGAGGCCAGTGAAGCGATTTCAATGAGCTGAAACCTCATTTATTTACACTCAACCAAGAGTGGGGAAACCAAATCCAATATGCACAAAATTCTGCTCACATTTGTACTTTCAAACATGTGCATCTGAAATGTAAAGCAATATGTGATTCTGTAATGTGCCTGTGCAAACTAGATAGTGCCCCATGCATATATTCATCCACTGTAGTTCATTCATACCCACTTATGATGGTTTAATTAACTGGACCTTTTTTGCTGAGATTTTGTCATTCAAATCCACAGTTCACACACAAACACAGCGTGCAGTAATTTACTGCTTCTAACCATCCTGTGTTTTTGATTCCCTTTGTGTCTATACAATTATACTGACTCACTTTAAGTCACTTAAACCAGGAAATGTCTCTGAAAAAGACATATCATTTCCCAAAGAATAAATATGCAAATAAACAGTGGTCCTTGTAAGCCCATAAATTACCATATTGCATGGAAGCATAGTGGAACTTCTTCATACTAATGAGACCCCAATCCCAGTGAATTCATAACACAAATCTCCGAGTCTATTAACCGATCTTCTTTCAGTCACTGCTGATTCTGTAGAGTAGTACTAGGATGTAGACCCTGGTAAGTTAGTGTTGTTCCCTTAACCTTCAAACTTGCAGTACCTGATTAAGAAAACATTGTTTGGTAGATGTCTGATTGCTTTTATCCCATCTGGCTATACCAGCTAGGTTGCACACACATCCTGCCAGAAACCACCCCATGCATGTAAACAGGTAGCTGCTGACAGACTTCCTTTTAAATGCATTTTTATTACTTGAAGGGGCAGTAATGTGCACTAGCATCTTCACTGATGTCTTCTTTGCTGAGTTTATTGATACTCAGGGCATACAAAACAACATTTAGGCATGTCTAACAGCCATTAAATTGTAGCAGAGATGCATTAAGTGATAACACCTGCATCTACAGTAGATATTTTGATGTGTGCGTGTGTGTGTGTGTGTGTGTGTGTGTGTGTGTGTGTGTGCATGCATGTGTGTGTGTGTGTGTGTGTGTGTGTGTGTGTGTGTAACAGATGTAGTTATGTTGTTTTAAAACTTGCAGTTCATACTGCTATATAGCTGTAATGTTAAGATGGGATTTATTCCAGTTGCCAGAGTTGGGCAGCAGAATGTATTTAGGTTCATAGGTAATTAATAGGATAATGACCCCGGGGGCCGTTTTAAGTCTAGCCATGCTTTACAAAGTACTGATCTGATGAAGTCTTACTTTTAAAGATGAAAATGCGGTGAAAAACTTAAGCATTTATGGTATTTTGGGTGAAGGTCTTGGTTTAATAAACAGAATAGGATTTTAGCTGCTGGATCATCTGCGTTGTTTCTCCTTCAAATTGCCTTTTGGATTTATTGTCATACTTCCCAAAGTATCTAACAGCTTTTGTGAATTATATATTTGTCCAAGTTGTTGCTTGACAGAAGTGACAGAGCTGATGTTAGTAAAGAATTATAATTTCTACTAGCTTTAAGTGCATCTTAGGCAGGCAGTATATAATTTGGGAAGATGCAGTGAGCAAATCTCTCTACAGTTTATGATAATATGGCAAATGCTGCATGTGCAGTTTTGATATGTAGTAATATGTTATATCATGTTATGGGGTGTAGATTCACCTTTAGTGAGGATGAGGACTGTAATGATCCTTTTTCTGTAATAAGTGTTGATAACTGAATTACACGTGCACGTGCCAACCAAGTGCTTATCAAATTCTTTGTCTATATATATATATATTAATCTAGGTCAAGAAATTGAAAGGATGGAGACGTTTGCTCTCTAGCCATCTGAAGTTTGAATATCTTTTTTTTTTTTTTTTTGCTAAGACTGCTATTATGGCACTGACTGCACTGTTAAGAACTCCCTTATTCAGATATATAATGAGCTCATAAAACTTGCAACATCCTTACATTAGAGGTGTTTAACTTTGGATCTATATGTACAATGTCCTTAGAAATCTTACTCCATCCTTTATTTTCTACCAACTATTTTAAAAAAAGATTGCTGAATTTTAGCACCTGGAACACTCACTGTATGTCATGGTTCAGATTATTGTTCGTTTTTTTTTTATTACGTTCCTCAAGTAACAAATAAGAATAAGAAAAATGAAACTTTATTTTTTATTCTTGTTTCATTATTATTATAACTACAGTCTGACAGTTGGCTCAGAGGATTAAGGCGCTGTTAATGAGCAGTTTCCTGTGTTCCAGCTTTGATTTCCTCATTCTCCATTGCCTAAATCAGCTTGGTATCTCAGTCAACAAATACAAATAAATACAGTATTATTAGTTATGTATTTATTTTTTTCTACTTTCCTCCTGTATTTGGTGTTCAGAATGTGAGATTGTATTATTTAACCTCTGAAATTACATCTTCTTTGAAAGAATAAATCTCTGTTGTGTAGACCCAATGTGTTTTAAGTAGTTTTGTGATCTTTTGTCCGCTGTCTACCTGCAGTGTTCCACAAAATTCCTTGCTTGTATCAATAATGGCATTGACATACATGCTGACCCTTGATGAAATAACAAAATGGCATGGATTACGAAGCCAAGATTCTGCTGTCTTAATTTCTACTGAATTAGATTGCTGTTTCAGTGTAAAAGAATACTATCATCATCATCATTATTATTATTATTATTATTATTATTATTATCATTATTATTAATAGGTGATTGGGACTAATGCTGATATACTGGTTCTAGTCCAGGCTGAAAAGGGTTGGAAAAAAGCTATCCATAAGTGAGGACTAAAATTATTTTATATTCAACAAGTCATAAACGTAAACTCTTCCAATGGTTAGTGTAGCAGACTTTGCACTAAAAATTCAAATAAGAAGTGACACATCTTTTTGCCAGAAAACTGACAAAGCTCTGAAAGTTTTTTATTCATCTGAGTGTTGCAGTGTTATTAGACTTAGTTATATATAGATGTGGGGATGTAAAATGATTAGATTTATTTTTCACTCTGAATATTGTTTATTTCAAAGTAGTAGTACTTAAGGGAATTGTGTTCTCTGAAATATGATTACTAAAATCACATTTTGACAGTATGCCCCATATTCATCCTAAGGTATATGATTTATTTGTTTAATTCTGTTGACCAGACAAGCTGCACTGGATCAACAGGCATACTTTTCAGTGGAGAATTTAGGAAACCCAAGCTCTAAAAAAAACCGTAGAAAACATAAAATAAAATAAAACTAAGAAAAGACATTCAATATTGCATAGGTAAATGCACAGCTGCAGCAACCATGAATGCAATTTGTAAATAGATCCAAGATATATAGACTACCAGTTAAAAATGAAGACTAGGCATACATGAAACTTCAGAACCTCTAGCCCATCTTAAGGATAAAGCAATAGAGCACTGCTTATATTATGTGTAAAAGGTATTAATTAAACTGACACATAACATGTCCTTTAAGGAATCCAGATGTGTGGATACTTGACAGGCTTGAGGAAGCAGGGAGAAGATGTCCAAGTTACATGAGAGCAAGTGTGTGTGATGTGAGTGAACTAATAATCAAAACAGGTAGACTATTGTAAATGTCTTCAAGAAGAATGTTACAGGTTTTACTGGAAAAGCTCACATAGATTCTGCTGTGAGGGAAAAGTTAGTTTGCGTTTGCTTTCTTGTATGTTGTATTAATTTATTGCCTTCTTCCATTTTTTATATTGTGAATTGTTTTCTTTGCACTAAGTTTTACTTGTGTTCTGCTTTTAATTGTGTATTAAAACTAGGAAATAAACCTCAGCTGTGTCTCTTGTGACTCACACAGAAATTAGAACAGGTCAATTAAGGAGTAACATAAAATATAGAACAGGTCAATTAAGGTTAATTATCTGTGAACTGAGAGTGGACCTAGAGAACTAAACATTCTGTTTAAGGGGCAAAAATAAAACATCCAAAGCTTTACTGGCAAAGCTCACCCAGACTCTGCCACAGCTTGCTTCGCTTTTCCTTTCTTGTATTTTGTATTACTTCATTGCCTTCTCTTATTATGCATACTGTGATTTGTTTTCTTTACACTGTGTTTTACTTGCATTCTGGTTTTAATTTCATATTAAAACTAGAAAAGTGACCACAGCTGTGTCTCTTGTGAGTCACACAGACATTTTCCTACCATTCCACCCTGGTGCTATTGTGTTCTTAAACTCAACTTTCTAGTTGCATGCCTCTTGTGTTAATTTGACCACATATCTCCTTCCCTCTCCCCTTTCATTGGCTATTGTGAGTAAGCACATTATCTTTTTGTGAAATCACTCTCTTTCAATTATTTAAATTATTGGCCCTCCCACTGTATTCCATAGAACCAAAATACAAAGTGCCCACCCGTTTTCAGTCTTTCTCTTTTCAAAATAGTGGCTCTCCACTAAGACAGTTAAAGCTTAAGTTACCCCTCTTTCATTTCTAACTTCTTAGTGCACACTGCAGTGCTTAGGATACTAACTCATCTTTTTCTATCTTATCTTTAAAATCTGCAATATCTATTGCAAGACCACCAATTATTGGAGAGCCTGCATTCTGTCTCTCAGTAGTCCTCCTGGAATTAATGCTTCTGTTTTCTCCTGTAACTAGAACTAGACAGTGAGATACATCAAGCAGTTCAATTAACTGTGGTTTTAGAATGTTTGTATCCTGAGCTGAGTTAAATCATATGAGGTGAAAGTCTTGTATTCAATCATAGGCACTTGCATTTAAAATATCCATGGCTCTTTTGACTTCTTGGAAATGGAAGGGAATATATTTATAAGAAATATTAAGTTGATGTAGGACTTGGGTTTCATGTGATGTGTGGAAAGTGAATGTTAAGTCACTGACTGAGTACAATGCCAAGATGGCTTTGATGGATTATGCTGGGAATGGGTATACAGACTGAGTTTGTTATAAATTTGTAGCAAAAAACATTGCTGTAGATTTATTTCAGTTAATTACCAGGTTCTTGTTCTTTAACCATTTCTAGATGTGGCTGAAGTCATTTTGTGAGTCATGGCAAGAGAGATGTTAGAGCTGCTGCTGCTGATGACATCAGCATAGAATATAAAACTAATTACTGGGAGGTGATAAGGGGAGTTCTATTTAGATATGGAGAATAGTAGGGATCCCAGCCATATGGAACTCCGGCAGGTAATGTACTATTTTCAGAAATAATGTTATTCTGTATGGCAGCAAAAGTTCTGTTGCTTGAATAGGCTGTGGACAACTTTAATGCAGAGTCTCCAACCCTGTAGTTTTGTTATGTATTAAGTAGGACAACATTTTCAGGGGTACACTTTAGGTCTATGAAAGGGCTCTTATAAATTGTCCTTTCTACACTGATTCTTATCTGGCTATATAATATAACTGTTAGTGAATTATACCCTCTGGCTCTATATATGTTAGTGTGTTATAGCCTTGTCTTAAATCCATTTTGTCTGTTGGAGAGTAGGCTGTATTTAAGTATATGTTATGCTATCTGGTTAGCTAGAAGTTTTTCACATATTTTAGCTAGCAGGTGCAGTATAGGTCTTAGCCTATAACCAGAGACATTCCTAGATTATTTTGTCTTAAGGACAGATCATTTATAGTTTTTTGTTCCTTACTGTAAGGGCAAGCAAGGATTTTGGCTATGTAAAAGAAAAATAGTTTGATACATTTTGAATAGTCTGAACCTTTGGGGCGTTAGAGGTATGTAATCTTTCTGAACGTTTTTTTTGTACTCATTTGTTGGCTATACTTGTACAGTACAATAGCTCAAATACTTTAAGTGAAATATTTGGTGGAGACATAGTGGGTTGAAGGGCTGAATTTGAAAGTTTGTGCTTTAGGAGATGAGAAGAATAAGGTAATTGATGCTGTTTGAACATTCTTTATTGAGTTGATCCTGTTTATTACTTGAGGTGACCCTGTTTGTTACTTGAGGTGACCCTGTTTGTTACTTGAGGGTTTCAGGATGTGAGGGTTGTAGGAGAATTCCTGAATTGTATGGGGGATCCTAGGAGTGTTATTTGTTTAGGTATTTAGATATCACTGTTTTAACGTATGTTAATTTGGTTGGGTTGCTGGTAGCCTGTTATATGTATTTGAAGATTTGTATTATAGTTTCATAGTATAGTACTAGGCTATCTGCCCTAGGGCATTTATAAGTCTAGCCAAAGTGTATGTGGCTTTTGCCACCCCATGTAAAGATACAAAAGTGTACAATTTAAGTTAAATTTAGTTTACTGTGCCTCTATCTAGCAATGACACAGAGATGACCATGGGGTAAACCTACGATCACCCATCCATTCGTCCAGATTTCTCTTGAAGAGAGTCAGTGAGGGGCTCTGCCTAACATGGACAGGTATCCTGTTCCAGAGTGCAGGAAGCCTCTGGGTTATGAATCTGTCCCTCCAGCATGTCCTATTCATATTTGTGCTGAGGTTTAGATCTTTAGCTCTTGTGGCTCTGATGGATTTGGATTTTTTGAGATGGAGCATGTCCATTAATTCTGAATTGGACATGGCCTTGTACATAAGGCACAGATCACCTCTGAGCAGGCGGTATGCTACTGAATAGAGCTGGAGCTTTTTCAGTCTGGCAGCATATGACATATGCTGGAGACCCTTGATCCTCTTAGTAAGGTACTTTTGGGGTCTCTCCAGCTGCTGCAGGTGCCGGGTGAGGTACATACCAAATGGGGCATTGTACTCAATCATAGGCCTGATAAGGGAGGAATATAAGGGTACAATAACATCCTTTGATCTGGATGTGAATCCCTTCATGATAAGGTAGGCAAGGTAGAAGGTCTTTCTAACCACTTTGGCGACGTGGGTGTCAAATGAGAGGTCACTGTCAACTTGGGTCCCCAGGTCTCTGATTACTTTGTCCGTACTTAATGGATTACCTCCTATGTGGTAATGTGTGGGTACTTTGTTTTTTCCAAAGGGGATGACTATACATTTTTTGGCATTTAGTTTAAGGCCATGACTCTGGCACCAGTCATCTGTTTCTGTGAGGCCCTTCTGGAGGATGCATGTGTCAGCTGGTGTGTCGACTATGGCGCCTAGTTTGCAGTCGTTTGCGAACTTTGTCAGCCACAAACCCCCTATGTTTGCTTGCACATCTGAGAAATAAATGCCGAACAAGAGGGGTCCCAAGACAGAGCCCTGTGGGACTCCACTTGTGACTGGCTTAGAGTCTGACATAGCTACAGCTATTCTGACTTTGTGGGTTCTGTCCTTTAGCCAGTTTGCAACACATCTTGTGACAAACAGGTTTACATTTAAGCTGTTGAGCTTGTCTATGATGCCTGAGTGGGGTATTGTGTCGAAGGCTTTTGC
This sequence comes from Protopterus annectens, assembly GCF_019279795.1. Taxonomy (NCBI): domain Eukaryota; kingdom Metazoa; phylum Chordata; order Ceratodontiformes; family Protopteridae; genus Protopterus; species Protopterus annectens. The sequence goes on from NC_056735.1 coordinate 298,718,694, forward strand.
CAGATCCAGGTAGGCTGTATGAACTGCTTTGCCTTCATCAATGGCTCTAGTGACTGTTTCAAAAAAGTCCACCAGGTTTAAAAGACAGGATCTGCCTTTTACAAAGCCGAACTGGGTAGGGTCAATTGTCTGTAGGTCCCCGATGTCTTTGTTTATGAGTTCCATAATGATCCTTTCCATAGCTTTTGCAGACCAGGCTGGTCAAGCTTATTGGGCAGTAGTTTCCAGGGTCTGTAGAGGTGCCACCTTTGTGGAGTGGGACCACTGTAGCTGTACGCCAGTGTTCAGGGATGTATCCTGTAGCAAGGCTAAGATTAAACAGCGTTCTTATGTGCGGGTTTAGCTCCTCTAGGAGTTCACGTAGCACGCAACCCGGGACAACGTCAGGTCCCATGGATGCTGTATTTTTAGCTTTGCTGAGGGCAGCTCTCACCTGGACATCTGAGATTTCAGGGAGGTTGCATTCAGCTGAGATATTTATTTTGTCTTTTGGGGGAGAGGGAGGGGAGAAATTTGCACTGAACCTGTCTGCCAGTATGTTGGCAATATCTGTGGGTTCAGTGTATTTTTTGCCATTATGAACTAACTCTGCACATATCTGAGGGTTTTCTGCCAGGTTTCTAACATAACTGAAGAAGGCCTTGTGATTATCTTTAGTGTCCTTAGCGATTTTTCTCTTGAAGTTGGCCTTTGATGATTTTATTAGCGAACGTAGTTTTTTGCTAGTGATGATCAGGGATGCCTTCCCTTTATGGGATTTTGCTCTGTCTTGCAGTAGCTTCCTTCTCTTGTTATAAAGTTTGTTTATGGCTGGGGTCCACCAGATAGGATGCCTGCCTTTGGTGGAAAGGCTCTTGGTTTTATTTGGGATTGCATGATCCATGCATTCTTGGAGATGCCCGTAGAAAGCATTTGTACAGGATTCAGTAGTGTGGGATGTGGTTTCCACTGGCCCAGGGGGCTTGAAGGATACCATTTCAGTCCTAAGGAGTGTAAAGTCGGCTTTTGAGAAGTTTCTCACTGTGGTCTTTTGTGCTGGGGGTGGAGGTGGGATATGAATATCTAGGGTTATTAGTTTATGGTCTGATCTCACTAGTGAGGGGTATACTTCCAGTGTTGAGCATTTTGTCCCCATGTTTGTGATGATCAGGTCAAGTATATTATTTCCCCTTGTGGGGGAGGTGACTAGTTGTTCCATCGCATTTGAGTTGATGATTTCCAGGAACCTTTGGGCTAGGGTGTTGGGGCTTGAGTAATGCACCCAGTCTATATTTGGGTAGTTGAAGTCTCCCAATATGATGGTATTTTGTGAGACATTCATATCCTTCAGTGTCTTCAGGAAGGCTGAATGGAGGTCCTGAGATTGCAAGGGTGGTCTGTAGCATGCTACAAGTTGTATAGCAGTTTTGCCTATGGTTAGTTGCACATGGATGGTTTCCAATGCTTCGTGCGTTGCCACTAACCTGGAGGTGTGGGTGTCTTTAATGAATATGGACACTCCCCCTCCTTTTGTGGTGCATGATACGAGGTATAACCTGGTAGGGCTGGGGTGCTCTCAGGAGCCTTGAACCAGGTTTCAGTTACTACACAGACATTGATGCTCTCCATACTGAGGAGTGCTTCGAGAGCCTGCATCTTGAGATTTAGACTTCTGGCATTGAGCAGCATTACCCTTAGTTTTTTTCCTTTATTGTTTTCTAAGGTGGTGGGTTTCTCTTTTGAGCCTTGCCTAAAAAAGGCACTATGGGGGTGGCAAGAGCCTTAGCCAATATCCGGAAGCCCAGTGGTGTCAGGTGCAAACCATCCCTCGCGAAGCAGCGTGGCTTGTCCAGAATGTCATCCCAAGCAGACAGACATTGGATCCCCCTAGAATGACACCAGTAATTGAGCCAATTATTAAAGCTAATCATCTTGTCTTTGTATTGTGGCATCATTCTTGGTGAGGGCAAGATGCTGGTCAGGGTCATACCGGCCTGGGCTACATAATCAGAGAGCTCCTCTATGTCTCTTTTCATGTAGTCCAAGGAGGTACATCTCAGGTCATTCACACCAGCATGGACAATGACGGAGTCATATTTGTACTTGCTTTGGAGTGACCTGAGTGCTTGTGTTATGTGGCAGATCCTAGCTCCTAACAGGCAGCTCACCATTACCCTCTCTTTGTTCAGCTTGGTAAGCGGGACGTCAGTGTGTCTGACTATAGAGTCACCTATTACTAGTGTATCAGGCATGGTGTTTCACCTTAAGGGCTCCGATTGTTTGGCACACTGACTTTGTGTACTATGTGTTGCATGTGCAGAGTTTTGAGGTGGTATTTTCTTGGATGTCTGCTTTGGGAGCCTCTGTTGTTTCAGTAAGTTTTTTATTAGAGCCTCTGAGTATGTCTTTGTGTTATTATGTGTTTGGTTTGCAGTTGCGGTTGGTTTATGTGAGACTGGGTTTGTTGTAGGTGGTTACCTTCTCCTCCTGTCTGGTCTTACTAGTCCTGTGTTGAGAGAGTTCAGCCTCCAGTTTGGCTATATAGTTGCATCTCTCACATGTGTTTGTTGGGAGGAGGAAAGGGTTGTCTGTGTACATGAGACAATTGTAACATTGTCTCAGGATTCCCAGATTAACCAGCTGAACTGGAGAGGACATCAGTAATATACCACTTGACATGCCAGAATAGTATAAGGGGGTGATGTGTAACTGGGTCAGAGAGAGGACTTTGAAGGGAAGTGGGTATTAGCACGGGTTGTAGGTGGATGTAGTGCTTACGTTAGTTTAAGGGTGCTTCACTTAAAAGAAAGGTTTTAGGAGCAAGTGCTAGGCTTATGATAAAGCGAATAGACTGATTTTGTTGAAAGTAGAGCTTTCTTAAGGGGAAAATTGAAGTGCAGACTTGGCGGAGCCAGGAATAGTTTAAGCCTGTTTAACCGGCGCTGCACTATGCGCACAATTGCGCAAAGCAGCGCAATTGTGGATTTTAAACAGGGAACTTCAAAAGAGCTGGAAATGGTCCAAAACAACCAATTACTACAAGCTGTTGTGCTGAGGTCACTCCTGTGCTGCTCAAGGCTCCCCACTCCCACTAGTGAGCAAAGAAACTTCCTTCTATCCAAGTAATTCAATGGACAACACAGGAACTACACCACAGTCCAGAATACAGCAAAGCCTGTATACTGGTCTAAACTAGTCGAGAAAGGCGGGAAAACAAGGATATTTTTTTTGTTTTTTAGGTTAGATCTATTACAATATCGCATCATGCCAGCCCCTAGGATTCCAACCCTTTTTGGCACTCCCAAAATTCATAAAAACCTAGCAGATCCTCCTTTTAGGCCAATAGTCGATGGAAGGGGGTCTGTTACGTATGCTTGTGCCAAATTGGTTGACAGCATCCTCAAGCCGTTGTTGAAACAAGAAGCCCAAATATGTAGGGATTCCTGGGGTTTCCTCGAAAATGTCAGTAAAATTTCATACGATCCATCTTTAATTTTTCTTGTTGTAGACATCAAGGACCTGTACACTGTCATTCCACATAAATTAGGAGTACAGTGGACAGTTGATTTTATGCTCCAAAATGGAGCATCTAATGACCAGATGTATCTGGTGGAAACATTGTTAGACATCATACTTTCTAATAATTTTTTAATTTTCAAAAATAATTACTATCTTCAAACCACCGGCATTAAAGGTGAAGGTCTTTCTAACCACTTTGGCGGCGTGGGTGTCAAATGAGAGGTCACTGTCAACTTGGGTCCCCAGGTCTCTGATTACTTTGTCCGTGCCAATGGATTACCTCCTATGTAGTAATTTGTGGGTACTGTTTTTCAAAGGGGATGACTATACATTTTTGGCATTTAGTTTAAGGCCATGACTCTGGCACCAGTCGTCTGTTTCTGTGAGGCCCTTCTGGAGGATGAATGTGTCAGCTGGTGTGTCGACTATGCGCCTAGTTTGCAGTCGTCATGCGAACTTTGTCAGCCACAAACCCCTATGTTTGCTTGCACATCTGAGAAATAAATGCCGAACAAGAGGGTCCGAAGACAGAGCCCTGTGGGACTCCACTTGTGACTGGCTTAGAGTCTGACATAGCTACAGCTATTCTGACTTTGTGGGTTCTGTCCTTTAGCCAGTTTGCAACCCATCTTGTGACAAACAGGTTTACATTTAAGCTGTTGAGCTTGTCTATGATGCCTGAGTGGGGTATTGTGTCGAAGGCTTTGCCAGATCCAGGTAGGCTGTATGAACTGCTTTGCCTTCATCAATGGCTCTAGTGACTGTTTCAAAAAAGTCCACCAGGTTTAAAAGACAGGATCTGCCTTTTACAAAGCCGAACTGGATAGGGTCAATTGTCTGTAGGTCCCCGATGTCTTTGTTTATGAGTTCCATAATGATCCTTTCCATAGCTTTGCAGACCAGGCTGGTCAAGCTTATGGGGCGGTAGTTTCAGGGTCTGTAGAGGTGCCACCTTTGTGGAGTGGGACCACTGTAGCTGTACGCCAGTGTTCAGGGATGTATCCTGTAGCAAGGCTAAGATTAAACAGTGTTCTTATGTGTGGGTTTAGCTCCTCTAGGAGTTCACGTAGCACGCAACCGGGACAGCGTCAGGTCCCATGGATGCTGTATTTTAGCTTTGCTGAGGGCAGCTCTCACCTGGACATCTGAGATTTCAGGAGGTTGCATTCAGCTGAGATATTTATTTTGTCTTTTGGGGGAGAGGGAGGGGAGAAATTTGCACTGAACCTGTCTGCCAGTATGTTGGCAATATCTGTGGGTTCAGTGTATTTTTGTTATGAACTAACTCTGCACATATCTGAGGGTTTCCAGGTTTCTAACATAACTGAAGAAGGCCTTGTGATTATCTTTAGTGTCCTTAGCGATTTTTCTCTCGAAGTTGGCCTTTGATGATTTTATTAGCGAGCGTAGTTTTTTGCTAGTGCTGATCAGGGATGCCTTCCCTTTATGGGATTTTGCTCTGTCTTGCAGTAGCTTCCTTCTCTTGTTATAAAGTTTGTTTATGGCTGGGGTCCACCAGATAGGATGCCTGCCTTTGGTGGAAAGGGTCTTGGTTTTATTTGGGATTGCATGATCCATGCATTCTTGGAGATGCCCGTAGAAAACATTTGTACAGGATTCAGCAGTGTGGGATGTGGTTTCCACTGGCCCAGGGGGCTTGAAGGATACCATTTCAGTCCTAAGGAGTGTAAAGTCGGCTTTTGAGAAGTTTCTCACTGTGGTCTTTTGTGCTGGGGGTGGAGGTGGAATATGAATATCTAGGGTTATTAGTTTATGGTCTGATCTCACTAGTGAGGGGTATACTTCCAGTGTTGAGCATTTTGTCCCCATGTTTGTGATGATCAGGTCAAGTATATTATTTCCCCTTGTGGGGGAGGTGACTAGTTGTTCCATCACATTTGAGTTGATGATTTCCAGGAACCTTTGGGCTAGGGTGTTGGGGCTTGAGTAATGCACTCAGTCTATGTTTGGGTAGTTGAAGTCTCCCAATATGATGGTATTTTGTGAGACATTCATATCCTTCAGTGTCTTCAGGAAGGCAGAATGGAGGTCCTGAGATTGCAAGGGTGGTCTGTAGCATGCTACAAGTTGTATAGCAGTTTTGCCTATGGTTAGTTGCACATGGATGGTTTCCAATGCTTCGTGCATTGCCACTAACCTGGAGGTGTGGGTGTCTTTAATGAATATGGACACTCCCCCGCCTTTTGTGGTTCGGCCCAGGTTTTGGGGGCGAAATGCATGATACGAGGTATAACCTGGTAGGGCTGGGGTGCTCTCAGGAGCCTTGAACCAGGTTTCAGTTACTGCACAGACATTGATGCTCTCCATACTGAGGAGTGCTTCGAGAGCCTGCATCTTGAGATTTAGACTTCTGGCGTTGAGCAGCATTACCCTTAGTTTTTTTTTCCTTTATTGTTTTCTAAGGTGGTGGATTTGTCTTTTGAGCCTTGCCTAAAAAAGGCACTATGGGGGTTGCAAGAGCCTTAGCCAATATCCGGAAGCCCAGTGGTGACAGGTGCAAGCCATCCCTTGCGAAGCAGCGTGGCTTGTCCAGAATGTCATCCCAAGCAGACAGACATTGGATCCCCCTAGAATGACACCAGTAATTGAGCCAATTATTAAAGCTGATCATCTTGTCTTTGTATTGTGGCATCATTCTTGGTGAGGGCAAGATGCTGCTCAGGGTCAGGGTCATACCGGCCTGGGCTACATAATCAGAGAGCTACTCTATGTCTCTTTTCATGTAGTCCAAGGAGGTACGTCTCAGGTCATTCACACCAGCATGGACAATGACGGAGTCATATTTGTACTTGCTTTGGAGTGACCTGAGTGCTTGTGTTATGTGGCGGATCCTAGCTCCTAACAGGCAGCTCACCATTACCCTCTCTTTGTTCAGCCTGGTAAGCGGGATGTCAGTGTGTCTGACTATAGAGTCACCTATTACTAGTGTATCAGGCATGGTGTTTCGCCTTAAGGGCTCTGATTGTTTGGCACACTGACTTTGTGTACTATGTGTTGTATGTGCAGAGTTTTGAGGTGGTGTTTTCTTGGATGTCTGCTTTGGGAGCCTCTGTTGTTTCAGTAAGTTTTTTATTAGAGCCTCCGAGAATGTCTTTGTGTTATTATGTGTTTGGTTTGCAGTTGCGGTTGGTTTATGTGAGACTGGGTTTGTTGTGTGTGGTTACCTTCTCCTCCTGTCTGGTCTTACTAGTCCTGTGTTGAGAGAGTTCAGCCTCCAGTTTGGCTATATAGTTGCATCTCTCACATGTGTTTGTTGGGAGGAGGAGAGGGTTGTCTGTGTACATGAGACAATTGTAACATTGTCTCAGGATTCCCAGATTAACCAGCTGAACTGGAGAGGACATCAGTAATATACCACTCGACATGCCAGAATAGTATAAGGGGGTGATGTGTAACTGGGTCAGAGAGAGGACTTTGAAGGGAAGTGGGTATTAGCATGGGTTGTAGGTGGATGTAGTGCTTACGTTAGTTTAAGGGTGCTTCACTTAAATAAAAGGTTTTTAGGAGCAAGTGCTAGGCTTATGATAAAGCGAATAGACTGATTTTGTTGAAAGTAGAGCTTTCTTAAGGGAAAAATTGAAGTGCAGACTTGGCGGAGCCAGGAATAGTTTAAGCCTGTTTAACCGGCGCTGCACTATGCGCACAATCGCGCAAAGCCGCGCAAACGTGGATTTTAAACAGGGAACTTCAAACTTTCGACCAAATGTAACTTTAAGTGCAGATAATGTACAATGCAAAAAAACAGGTAATAAAGCAGTTTAAACTTGTTCAAAGTAAGAAAAGGAAGGTATCTCAGGTAAAAACAGCAAAAAAATACTTAGCTCAAGAAAGTAGTCGCTTTTCTCAGTTCTCTGCTGCTAGCTCTTGTGCTGAGGTCACTCCTTCAGGGACAGATAGGCCGCTCAAGGCTCCCCACTCCCACTGGTGAGCAAAGAAACTTCCTTCTATCCAAGTAAAGCAATGGACAACATAGGAACTACACCACAGTCCAGAATACAACAAAGCCTGTATACTGGTCTAAACTAGTCGAGAAAGGCAGGAAAACAAGGATTTTTTTTTGTATGTTTGTTTTTAGGTTAGAAAGTACACAGAAATGCAGGAAAAAACAGTAATAAATCACTTACACAGGCTAGCTCACTTTAGTGGGTAGCCTCAACAGTTAAATTTAACAACAAACTTTCGACCAAATGTAACTTTAAGTGCAGATAATGTACAATGCAAAAAACAGGTAATAAAGCAGTTTAAACTTGTTCAAAGTAAGAAAAGGAAGGTCTCTCAGGTAAGAACAGCAAAAAAATACTTAGATCAGGAAAGTAGTCGCTTTTCTCAGTTTTCTGCTGCTAGCACCACTCTGCAGGACCACGAGGAGGTGTTTCTGAGTAGTATCGCTAGAAAAAAACGCTCAGGGGCGGATTTTAAACAGGGAACTTCAAAAGAGCTGGAAATGGTCCAAAACGAGCAATTACTACAAGCTCTTGTGCTGAGGTCACTCCTTCAGGAACAGATAGGCTGCTCAAGGCTCCCCACTCCCACTGGTGAGCAAAGAAACTTCCTTCTATCCAAGTAAAGCAATGGACAACACAGGAACTACACCACAGTCCAGAATACAGCAAAAAGTGTATACTGGTCTAAACTAGTCGAGAAAGGCAGGAAAACAAGGATTTTTTTGTTTTTTGTTTGGTTTTTAGGTTAGAAAGTACACAGAAATGCAGGAAAAACAGTAATAAATCACTTACACAGGCTAGCTCACTTTAGTGGGTAGCCTCAACAGTTAAATTTAACAACAGACTTTCGACCAAATGTAACTTTAAGTGCAGATAATGTACAATGCAAAAAACAGGTAATAAAGCAGTTTAAACTTGTTCAAAGTAAGAAAAGGAAGGTCTCTCAGTAAAAACAGCAAAAAAATACTTAGATCAGGAAAGTAGTCGCTTTTCTCAGTTCTCTGCTGCTAGCACCACTCTGCAGGACCACGAGGAGCTGTTTCTGAGTAGTATAGCCATTACTGTTATTTATTGGGCATACTTTCCGGTTATACCATATTTGGTCTCTTTGTTTAAAAATCTGTATAGTGTCTTGGGCTATCCACAGCCATGAGGATGTTTTTAGTTGTCATTGTTTTAAGAGGAATAGTCTGCTTTTGAATATGCTGTAGCAAGTTGCAGAATGATCTTAAGGCAGTAATGAGGGTGGGAGTCAAGTAGAACTGGGTTCTAAATGATGGTAACCAGCTCAAGCAATTACTCTGATTCTTTGATGGTTATTATATGTTTTAATATTAGTCAGAGTTTGGGGATTGTAAAGGATCAGGTAAGCAGTATAGAATTACAGTCACTAAGGCTATTTGGCAGAATTCTGACATGACTGCATTATTCAGGGAAGTTAGTAATTTAGGAGTGAACAGAAGTTTGTTTGAGTTCACATTTAGTGAGCGACTATACTATCTGCATTAAGCTGTGTTTGTAAATTATGTTTAAAAAATGTTTTTATGGCTGCCTAGCCAATTTAAGTTCAGCTTAGCTAGGATGATTATTGTTTGCTTTCGGCTTTTTGATGGAACAGGATTATGTATTGGTTGTATATTTGTATTGTAACTGGTGGGGTATGAATAACAGGACGAGGTATAATTTTAATGCATCTCCAAATGTGAGTTGTACTGTTAACAAATTAGGCTCGCTGTATAGTATGGAATGATTAATTTTAGTGAGGGTAGCTTGGATTAGAGTGATATTGTGGATAAACAGAATTCATTGTACCACCTTCTGTCCTTTTTCTTGTTCTGTCATTATGGAAGAAGCTATAGTGTTACTCTTGGAGGGGGCACAGTTTTGGTCTTTTGGCCATAATTCTGTAATGACTAGGAATGTGGGGTTGCTTTGTATGTGCCTGGGTTCAGCTGTCTGTCATTTATGCCTGATTCTGTTTTGTTAATTGATGCAGTTGGTCCTGAAGTTCGACATGCCTAAGTATAGTTTAATGTTGCCTGGGTTAAGTAGGGTAAATAATGTATGGAGAAGCACAGACACTGTTTTCCCTAAATGTGCAGTATTTTTGTTGTAAAAGAGAAACAACTATATTTTTTAAGATTTTGAAGACATTAAAGGCTGCATAATTTAGCCAATCCTACCACCATGACTATAATGAAATCTTTAGGTAGTGTAGTTTGTGTGTGAAGTATTAAACATTTATTTTGCAGCCTGATAACATAGAAGGATGCATACCTCTCAAGAGAACCACATTATGAGGAATGATACTCATTTTGTCTGCTAAAAAAATCATGTTCCTCAAAGTTCCACATTGAAAAGGTTTATCACACATTCAGTGTTTCTAATTGATATCCAGGGTAAATAAGACTATAGCATATTAATCCATCCTCCCTATCCTTTGAGTTTCCTAGTTGAAGTTGTTAGTAAGCTGTTAGTACGTTTTCCGCATATCACCCATTTGTTCCACATTATGAGAGTCAGTATTCCTCATTTTGGAGATGGAAGGTTGAGAACTATGGAAGGAAGTGCTTAGAAACTAAATCTGTACTTATTTCTTTTTGGACATTAAATTCCTGTACCATTATTTGCCAAGATTCTGTTATATTACTATGTATATGTAAGCTATGCCTTATGTAACAAAAATTAATTGTGGGGAATATAGGATGTTTTCATTTCTTTTATTAAATCATCTATTCTTACAATATATGATAATGAAGATTTAAGTCATACCTCCCAACCTAGAAATAATGGGGGGACAAAGGCCCCAAAATAGGGGCAATGTTTAAATACTACTGCTCTTACAAACTTAGAAAGCTAATAGAATAACGTTTGTGTTAGCATGAATTTTCTGAAGGGTATAAAGTCTGGAACTCAAATGTCTGTCATTATTTTCTCACGTTTATCTTTAATAACTTGCCAATGATTTGCCAGAAAACCACAGTTTTATAAAATAATTGACCAAAAATATGAAGCAAAAAACTGGCCATTTTGTGAAAATATGTACATTTGACAAGCACGATTGTGTTTTTCGTCTTTTGCTCCTTGAAAATTGCTAATGGTTCTGTCTTTAAAACAGCAACAACTGCTGTAAATTGTAAATGGGTGGTATCTATTTTTAGTATATCATAAATGCATTCCAATTTAGGATTTTGCACAGTCAGATAAATACAAGTAACATTATTTATAATACTTTTAGTTGGCATATTACAAATAATTTCACTGTTTCTGTGTGCAGTAAATTTTTGGGCATGCTTTTAGACCTTGCCTTATTCTGGCAGCCATCCCCATTTCTCCGCATCAAACATCAGGGTCTGCTGGTCAATCTTCTAATCCTGGACCAACACCAATTTTTAATGAGAGCCAGCATGGTTCCAGAGGGTATCTGTGGGAGACAGCACTGATCTATATCTGCTTTTTTTTTTCACTTTAAGACCTATCCCTAGTTTCCTGTGTATGTGGTTGCATCATGGGGGCAGGCATGCAATGGGAACATGAAGTATCTACTCCCATCTCAGCTGAAGCTCAGCTGTGGACCATCCTACTTCCCTCTTGGACTATGTCCACCCCTGTGTAAATCCCAGCTTATGCCAGGGATGTAAAGGAGAGCACCAACTGCCACTCCATCAGATACTCAAGTTGCTAACTGAACCTAGATTGCCCGGGCTGTAGTTAGTGCTTTATCCCTCTACAACACTTAAATGGATTGGTTCTGTAAGGAAAATTAGTATGCTGAGAAAATTTAATGTAAAGTTTTTAATCTGCTAACACATTGGCCAGTTTCTCTGTATTTTGTTAACTTGGTATAAGTAATTTCATCAGTGTTTCTGTGAGCAATTTTACGATTGTGCTTAGAAATTTCACAGTAAAATATCTCATCTGCTAACATTTTGCCCATTTTCTCCATGTAGTCACTCATGTCCATGACAGCTCTCACCCTGATCGGCCTTTATTATCATAATATCTTGGTTGAAACGCATGTCATTCAAAGCAGTTTTGTGTTCAGCTGTCAAACTGCATGCACGTGTTTTAGGAGCATATTTAACAATGCCCTAATGTTCATTGCACAAGCATTTTGAAAGGCAGTACCTGCAGAAAAGCTAGGTGGCATACCTTTTTTGAACATTTTTTTTTAATGCAGTAGGTTATGTAATCAGTAAAGCAAGTAATAATGCAAACAATATATTTGGAAAACACACCATTGATAAAATAATAGTAGCATAGTAACCTGACAATTAACAATAAATACCTTTTAAAATTTAATTAAATATTTTATAACTTGACAGCTCTTAATCCTAAAACATTAAAAATGGAAATGTTAGTGGAACCTGGGAAGGCACTCACATTTAAACATAGTTGTCAGATGAGTTCATAGTACTCCACTCTTTCATCCCAGGTACCCCTTGTAATATTGATCCAGGCTTTTTTCAACAACAAAAAATGTATTTATTGACTTTTCTTAAATGACATTTTCATTGAGTTCAAAACCAAGAACAAACATTTCAAGACAAAAGAACAAATATAGGTAGATAATGTTAAGTACAATGAAATGTACTAGAATGACAGGTTGATTTTATCCCATATGATTAGCAAAAAGCTGGGAATAATATTAAATCATTCCGTAAACTATATACATATATACTGCTTGCCAGTAAAACACAACAAATATCATGTCATTGCGAATGTACATGATATGTAGTGATTGATATGTAGTGATTGCTATTGGGGAAGTAGAAAATTTAGTGGAGTTATTTCATGTAGCCCAAAATTTTAGTGGCTATCAAGAAAATGGTGGTGGGGAGGGGGAGACAGGATGAAGAAAAAAGTACAGTTTTATGATTTAATAGTTAGAAATTGTTAGGAATCAGTGCATATTATCTCAAGATATGATCCGTTAGTTGTTGTTGTTGTTGTGTCTTTTGGCTTTTCCCAGTTAGGGGTCTCCACAGCGATATGATCCATTAGTGAATTCCAAAATTCAACATGTTTGTTTAATTTTTGAGTATGGATTTAGAATCTGTGCTGTTATGTATCTAATAGCTATTTGTCTGAATCCATTCCAAGACAGCTGAGTTCTGTCTTTTCAGTTCAGTCTAATATAATATTTTATAAGTGTGATCAGTGTAATTAATATTCATTCCTGTTGTTTTTTTAGCTTTGCAGGGGAGCATGTAATAGGGCAAATTTCCAGGATAATGTAGATTTCTGATATCCCATTTTGCTTAATCTGACTTTAAGTGAACACCAGAGTTTGTATGAGCATTTACAGCTCCAGAATATGTGGAGTAGGTCAGCATTCTGGTTATCACAATTAATATAAGGGTTATAAGGGGGTGAAGTAGGTTTAAATGTGTTTGTTAGTGTCAGAGTAAGGTACGCATTATTTAATGTCATGAACTGTGTGTAGCTCAGTTTTCTGAAGGGAATATATTTATTGGTCATTTGAATAGATTCAGTTATTTGGTCATTAGAAATTAGTGGATCTATGCCATGCTAGTATTTTGAGAATAGTATCTCTTCTTGGTACCTTATTGACATAAGTTTGTATGAGCTGGATGTCATTTTCTTTCTCAGTGTTAGCAGAGACCAAAGTGTTTTGACTAAGTTTATGTCTTTCTGTGCAATTGCAAGATTATTTAGTATACTGGCACACATATCTCTCATTTGTCTTAGCATAATTAGGTATTGTTTAGGTAGGTTCAATGTTGTTCTCAGCTCTGAGAGAATGATTCCTAAAAGAATAAAAGTCTAACACCATCCGCTCCCTTAACAAGGGTATGGTTTTAAGTTTAGCATTTTATCATTAATCTTAAGATTATGATTCATATGTAAAGGTTGCATTATATAAATTCATTGTGTTAAGAAGTTTTTGCAGTGCCTTAATTTTATCAACTAGTGTTTTATGTAACTTCAGGTTCTTCAAACTATTTTTGTCCAAGAATGGGAGAGCTTGGAGATTTATGTTTAATGATTTAACATAATTATAATATAAAGTTGTCCAGGCAGGAGACCATGTTTTCCTGCTTGGATTATATTCAGATATTGCCAGGATCCTGTTGGCTGTTATTATGTCATAGTATAAAGTCTGGAAGTGCTAAGCCTCCCTTTTCTTTAGGGAGAATCAGGTTTTTATATACAACTCTGATTGATTTAGTATACTATACAAACTTGGAAAGAGAGGAATGTAGTTTATGAAAGAACTTAGTTTGCATTGGTATGTCCATAGCATTGAATAAGTATAACATTCTTGGTAGGATGTTCATTTTGATAGTGGCAATATTGGCTAATAAGAATAGATGTTTTCCCCATCTATGATGGTTATGTTGTATTGTCGACCATAGATTTGTTACATTGCTTTGGTACAATAATGATGAGTCTAGGGAAAAGGTAATTCCAAGGTATTTCATAGTGTGTTTACATTTAATTTCTGTGGGTAAGGGGTATATCGTTAGTTTGGAGGATAGATTGGTAGGAAATATTAGTCACTTTTCTGGGTTTATTTTATAATTAGAGAATTTAGAGAAGCCACTTATAGAGGTTAAGATTTTCTCAATATCAGAGCTCTGTATTGTAAAATATAGGTTCAGGTCATCTGTGAAGGCTGCAGAAAGAATCATTCTTCTATATAAATTTGGTATTTGTTGGTAGGTTTTTTGTGTAATAAGCAGAATTAGTGGTTCAATGTATAAATTGAAGAGATATATGGCGACAGGGGACATCCTTCTCTAGTTCCATTTTTAATATCTATTTTAGATGAGAATCTTTTATTAATCTAGAGTATAGTATGAGCCTTGGTGTATAATACTTTAATGAGTTTTTTAAATTCTGGGGAAATGTTACAGTATGGTAATATTGAGAATAAGAATTTTTGATTGATTCTGTCAAAAGCCTTAGATTACCAGAGCAAAGAGCGGGGAGTTTTTCCTAACTAGACAAGGTAATCATAGCATCCAGTGGTATGGTGGTGTCGTAGGTTTGTCTGTGTTGAGTAAAACTAGACTGATAGGGTGAAATGACGCTAGTTATCACAGTTTTTAGTCTGTTGGCTAAGATGGAGGCAAATATCTTTATGTCCACATTGATTAAAGATATGGGTCTGTAGTTCCCAGGATTTTTAGGGTCAGCATTGTCTTTAAGTACAAATATTGTTTTTGAAGCATTTAAATGCTGATCATTAATATTATTAATTATAAGGTCATTAAATAGATGAAGTAATATTTTAGGAGTTGTTGGAATAAAAGCTTTATAGAATTCCCTTGTGAATCTGTTTGGTCCTGGAGATTTATTCAAATTAAGATTTATGATAGCTGTAATTACTTCTTGGAGTGTGACAGGAGATAAGAGATGTTCTGTCTGATCTTGTGAGAGTGATGGAAAATGTAGTTGTTTCAAGAATAATTCCATTTTTTTTTTTATTTATTATAGTGTTGGGTTGTTCTGTGTATGCATGTGAAAATAATTTCTCAAATAGCTGGACCTTGTCCTGGTTGGAGCTGTAATTTTTGTCTTTGTATATAAATTCTGGAATTATTTGGAATGGATTTCTTTGATTTATTAGGTTGGCTAGAAATGTGGATGGCATTTAAGCCCATTTAGTATAATTGGCTATTGTTTTTATTTCTTGAAAAGAGAGATTATTAGCATTTAAAAGGTATAGTTCTTTCTGATGTAGAGCTATTTGTTTTTCTATTTCTTGGTCATAATTTGTAATTTATTTTGAAGTTCAGTAATTTTGTTTTTGAGTGATGACTCTTTAGCTGTATGTTTCTTATAATATGATGCTTTACTGATCATTATTCCTCTAATTACAGCCTTTGAAGAGACCCGTTGGTTATCAAAGGCAATTTGGGAAGTACCTGATTGTGTGAGAAGGTTGTTAAGTATAGTCTCTACTTCCTGAATTATTTCATCTTTAGTTAACAGATTGGCATTTAAAGTCCAGTTAAACTGATTAGTGTTGTCGTCTGTCTTTCCAGACCAGCTAATAGTGAGTGTAATTTTGGAATGATCTGAGAAGAATCTTGTATCCGTATTATGTCCTATATTAAAATTCAAAAAGATATATGATATTAGGAAAACGTCCAGTCTAGACCAAGTTTTATGGCATTGAGAGTAGAATGTATATTTGTCAATAGGATTATTTTTTGTCTGGATGTGATATGGATCAAAAAGTATAAAGTCTTTTTTTTAACTCAGTGAATGCATCAATCGCCTGCAAGTTATATGGTATGCCAGTGTTTGATCTATCTATGAGAGGGTTTTGAACAATGTTCCAATCTCCTCCTGTAATATAGTAATGGTCAAGGAAATTAGATAATAACTTATAGAGGGATACCATGAAATCCTTTTGTTTTATGCATGGCACATAAATGCTTAGAAGAAATATAGGTATGTTAATATTTGGAGATTTGATCTTTATATAGCACCTATCTGCCTTCTGGATCAGTATCATGTTTTAGGATGGTGTCTTGAAATGTTTGCTTGACAATAATTGCAACACCTTTGCTATTTGACTTGCCCCCTGTAGCCACAATTGTCTTATCCATTTTTTCCTTAACTCCTGATTCCATTGTTTAGTTAGCATATGAGTCTCCTGTATCACGACTATATTCTTTTTTGAACATTTTTACTTCTTATAATATTTAACTTCCCCCATGACAAACTTTAATTTGAGTTGTAATTTTCTAGTGTAACATTTTAAACTTCATAGCATGTCATATAGACAATGTCTACCAATTTGGAGTGAACAAAATTTAACTCTTTTGCATGTATTTCAATTTGTTTTGAAACACTTAGCTAGATAAATTACAAATACACAAAAATGGGGGGGTCATATCATAAGGAGGGTCTGGGATTGGCTCATAAGGAAAATAATAACCACACTACATAGTACATTATAGTTGTAAAGTGGTAGAAACTATGCTAAAAACAGTATGTTAATAAAGAAAGATTTTTATCAACATGGATTATTGCATGTAGGGTTATAGTACATAGACAAGAGGGGGTTTTGAATTTATTGCAGAAAATTAGCAAAGGAACCATGTAATGCAGTGAAATGACAGTAAACAGAAGTATGGATTGCAGATTTAACTCAGCCTTCCCAAACAGGGAACGTTAACAAGGTATAGGAAAAGAAAAAAGGGATAGGTGAATGCTAAGTGAAAGACCATCTCTGTTTAAGTTTTAAGTTGACACTAGAGCAGAAGCTGCTGTTAAAAGAGACAACTAGTAGGATATATAAAATATTGTGAGGTAGTTATAGAAATCCATCAGAAGAGGTTAGAAAAGATGGTGAGATCGGAAAAAAAAACATTTGCAAAGGAAAAATGGGAGGACATCTGTATGGCTCCCAAGGATGCAGTAAAGTGCAGAAGTTATAGGATTTTTGAATCTAAGTGCTTCCATGGGTATTTATCCTAAGCAGACTTCAGAGATATATTTCCTTGGGTAGACAATGAATAATGGAGGCATACCTCTCAACTCTACCAATTTTTGCAGAATGTCTAAATTTTTGCCTCATATTTTTAGTCTGTTTTTCATACAGTTATGTTTTTCTGGCAAATTAGTGGCAAATCATTAAAGACTGAAGTTAGAAAATAATGACAGACATTTGAGTTTCAGACTTCATAACCACCAGAAAATTCATGCTAATGCAAAACTTGTTATTATATCAACTTTTTAAGTTTGTAAGAGCGGTATTTAAAAAAGTGTCCCTATTTTTGGGCCTTTGTTCCACTTTTATTAATGGCTTTGCTCAGATTTCTTACTCTAAGAGGTTAAGAGGTATGACTGGAGGTCTAATGGGAAAGAGAGAGCTAACTGGCATTATGTTTTTCAGAATGCAACAATTAGGCAGATTTTAAACATTTCCAAAGTGAGTACCTTCCTTGTCAGAAATGATGCAGAGGGGACTTCAAATTAATGTAAAAGATTAATTTGAGCTGGAATATAGGATTTGAACTTCCTCAATATAACAAGGCTTTGCTTAGTTTAATGCTATTTGCCGGCTTGTAAGCAGTTATTCGAAAATGGAAAAAATAAATAAATAAAAGTGGATATAACTGAAGTACTGAATATTATAAATGAGATAAAAGAATTGGAGGTGGGCTCTTTATAAAAGAGAAGGATCAAATTACATATAAACAAATGGAATTTGTAAGAGCAGTGCATGCAGAGTAACGGTTCAAGGGGAGCAGTGAAATTAAGGAAAGGCAAGAATCGAACAATTTATGTAACACTGGAGTGAAATTGTTAAAAGGAAAGCATACACACAATGATATATCTATACTACATGAAAATAATATTTGAAAGGGTATTATGGTATGTTTTCATTTCTGTTACTGTACATCTATCCATGTAACTTTTAAAAAATGTTATGTTTAATAAACATCTTAAATAAAGGAGCTGTTTCAAAAATAGTAGACTTAGAAGATGCCGCATGCAGAGAAAACATGTGTTTTTAGTGTCAGAGAAACTGGAAGGAATAAACTGTGTTAATTGTATGAAAATACAAATAGGCAACTGGATTGGTGCTCACCAGCACAAGTTGTTAAATGAGAAGGCACATCATCCATGTGCTCTAAATTTGGACATGAGAAAGCAGCAGAGACCTATATTAGAAACATACAATCATACAAGTAGAAAAAGCTGATCCAGACAAAACTGTTGCAGAAGGCAAAATTATTCCAAACTGTGGATAACAGTGTATTTGCAGGAATTATTATTCATTGTATTCCAGGCAATAGAGAAAAACTTTATCCAGGCAGTCAGGAAATCTCAAAAGGCATGTAGTAGATTCAAGTTGCTTTATTCAGCTGTCTTCAGAATATTTTCCTTGAAAATCAAATATATTTTTTGGTGCAGAACAGACTGTGGATGAAAATAAATTGTTTAGTCAACCAGCAAATTAGAGGGGTCTCCACTTCTCAACCTTTGGACAATATCAAAGCCCATGCAGAGACTTTGATTTGAAACCTTGAGTGGCAGGAAAACGCCTAGAAGCCTACTAGAAGAATGAGGAATTATCTTGGATTTGAGCAGGAGACCAGAGCAGGAAGATGGAGATGACCAGTATAGGGTTACAAAATTAGTGAATAAGTAGAAGAACAGTAAACAGCAGTTCCGTTAAATATAGTGTAAATGTTTGAATAGTTTTATGCAAGAAGAAGTGGCTGAAAATCAGTTTAAGTCTGTTGACGGTGTTAAACTTATGGGAGAAGTGTAAAGGAAAAACACCACTATATGTTTTTAAAAGTTGAATGACTGGACAAAAGAAGTAATTATAAGTAAAATATTTTTTGTTCTTAATATCTGTATAAAAAAATCCTGATGTAAATTGCTTGTTACAGCATTTATGTATGGTATGCATTCAGAGGTACGGTGAATGTGACATGGCAGAGTTTTATTGGCTACTGTTAGTGATGTTAATGATAGAAATTGCTTTTTTTTAGCTGTAATGTGTCAAGGCTTTACAGTATAATAAAGTAGAAAAGGCTGGAAAGAAACAAATTAAACTTAATATGCCACTGTGTTCTTTGACTGTGGAAGGATGTAAAAATGTATTGATGGTATAGAATTAAAATATATTATACCATGACCCCCCCAAAACGTGAACGCTGATTGGCCAGCGTGCACATTGTAAATCGAGTTATACAAATTTAAAAAGGTCCGGTCGCCCGGACTTTTTTCCATTAGTATAACTCTACTTTTAAAACACTGTCTCGCTATGTTAAATGGGTTTAACATAGCGAGACAGCTTTAAAATAAGCAACGGAGATCTCTGTTGCTTATTTTAAAGCTGTCTCACTATGCTAAACCCATTTAACATAGCGAGACAGGTTTTAAAAAAAAAGCAACGGAGAAAGCAAGATCTCCGTTGCTTTTTCTTAAGCTATGTTAAATGGGTTTAACATAGCAAGACAGCTTTACAATAAGCAACGGACATCTCCGTTGCTTATTTTAAAGCTGTCTCGCTATGTTAAACCCATTTAACATAGTGAAACAGTAAAAAAAAGCAACAGAGATCTTGCTTTCTCCGTTGCTTTTGCCCACAGCTCTGATGTACTGTGTAGGCGGCGCAGTACATCAGAACTGCCGGATGCCAGACATCTGCGGAAGGGCAGTAAACAGGCATTATACTATGCCATTATTTAAGAAAAGTAATAGCTTCTTTTCTTAAATAATGTCATGGTATAATAGCAATAACCCACTTCTGGGTGTGGGTAATGGTGTATTTACCACGGTTGGCTTTTTTGGTCCCTGGGCCGCCCTCGGGACCAAACCACGCCAACCGTGGGTAAATCCAGCATTACCCACACCCAGGCGTGGGTTATTGCTATAATAATTTTCTTTGTTTTTAAAACAATACAAATCCATAATTATAATTGATTTTTCTTTACTTCTGCTCAAAGTCACTTGTGTTCTAGCTGAACAACATGTTTTGAGTATCCTACTACCTGTTTCTCTGATTCAATCATTATGGGATGAATTTACTTCTTTGAGTACATGAATATGCTCATTTCACTGTGGATTGAAATTGATGTAGATATTATTGAAGCCTCTTTTGCTCTGTTCAAGTTATGACTGGAAAATCTAAACCCCGATGTTATTTTATTGGTCTTTCAGTGTTCTGAAAGGAGTTAATTGTATGCAGCTTCTGCCTTGCTACTTGTGGTTAAATTAATAATTTTACAGTCACTAACATCGCCAGTATATTATTTTTATTTTCTTTGCACTGTTTGAGAACATTTCCTTCGTTAGAATTCTTCTCAGGCAAATCTTGAAGTTTTTATAATTGAAAAATTCAAAACATTTTACTGAAATACACTATATTGTCTTTCAGTCTGGGCTATTAACTGAGTGTTGGCTCTATGATTGGATCTAGGACAGTTGATCAAAATACCAACTGTCCGAATCCAACCCTACAGAACACCGTTTACCGAAGCTGCTTTCACCGAAAAAGCAGTTTCGGTAAACTGAAGGTAAAACACACACACACAAAAAAATCAAAAAAAAAAAACACATACACCATGTTTACGCAGGGGGGCTTCACCTCCCCCACACTTTTATATTCTCACTCTGAGATCGCACTACAGTGTGGAAAAGGGAATATTCCCTTATCCCCACTGTAGTCCGATCTTGCCCACTACCACTCCCCCCCCCCGATTCCATGTACTTTTATGAAAGTTTCACAAAAGCACTTTTTCGATAAATCGTGCTTTCGCGAAACTGTGACAGCCCGTTTCACTTTCGGTGAAACAGTCTTTTGGTAGACTGTCCTAGAACCGTGTGATTACATCTGATCAATATGTCAACATATCTTATGCTGATTTCATGATTCAGTTCCCACTATTCTTTTAAAAGTTCAGCCTTTACCCATAGGTAGATTCATTATTCACAAACACTTAGTGACATGGGGAGAGCATATACACAAGTTTTCAAATAAGCATTATCCCAATGTGACCTTTTCTTATTTACCACATCCTTTTCTAGTATCCCAAAAGAATGACATTAAAACTGCCACTAATATACCTCAACTAGTCAGCAACAGTATAAGGTTTTAACATGTTTAAAAATACAGTGGCCTTGTTATTACCACTATCATCTTTATCATTAGTGATGCTGAGAGCATCCTCACTGTACAAACAGTATGGACTATGGTATGGTGTGACCCAAGCTAAAATACAGTAAAATGTGTAGTAGCCCAAATGGATGGTGTTGATAGCTGACTTATATTCCTGAAATGGACCAAAATCAGTCATGAGCTGGAAATCAAAAACTAAAATAATACTGACAGAAGCTTAGCATATAGCTGGATATAAAGCTAAAAGCCCGCTGAACACAAATTCATTACAAATGCAGCTGAACTACTTTCTGGAATATGAATTACTTTTATTAGTTTGTGCAGTAAACCAGGGTCCTGTAATCACTTTTCTCTTACAGTCATCATAGAAATTCTTCATGCCGGTTGCAATGTCAGCATACACCTTATAAAGCATTTCAAATATATGGTGTTAAATAAATTGTTAAAATCAGACTGTAAAAATCATTAGGCATTTTTAAAATGACAGTCAATAACAGACAGTAATGCAGGAAACTCAAGTATCTACTATACAAATATTCTAATGTACATTAGGAGGCAAAAAACCATACACAAACTTGTACAGAATTTTGTCTAGCTTTATTTATGAAACACATGTCATTTTATACGTTTTACAATCAGCCTTTGCCCACCTCACTGACGTGGTCAGTGACAGGGTCTTTACATCATAGTAACTTATGAAAAAGTGCTGAGATGGTGTTTTTCAAAAATCTTTTTCCCATGAGAATATTACAGCCTTGCAAAGCACCTGGTCGGTCACAATGTCCTTCCGAGGATGTAGCCAATTCAAGGCTCTTAGAAATACAATGGGTGCATGTCTTCTTTAATACTTCTCTTTGTCTCTTTCTTGTTCACCAGCTGGACATTATCTCTGATAGTGCGCTGAGGCCGTTCTTCTGGTGGAAGCAGGAAAAGATACACATGCACACAGATTCATTATTTTCTAACTTTGCAAAATAATCTTTACTGACAGAAATGAGCCAGCCGAGCTGCCAAGGCCAGGTTTTTAATCACACTGCAGCTTATGCTTCAAGCAATTTCATTTCTACTATTATTCTAGTAAAACAGAATTAAATGCATTACATATTATACTATTTTTCAACCTTTGTACTTCATATATATTCGAGTACATTTATATATGCCTGACCACACAGCTTATATGTGAATACATATTTTTCTAACATTCTCCCTCCTGTTAATGCATTTCATTCTATTTGAAACATAAACAATATCATTTTATTTCTTAGCCTTTTCCTTTTTAAGGACTTTCAGCTAAGTAAGTCATTTATTTTATATTTTAGAAAAAGCATCATCTGAAATTAATATTTTAATTTTAACACTTTGGTAAAAAGTTTTAGTAACAGATATATCAACAAATTTTTGATTAATCTTTTCATGCAGGGAATTTTACAGTAAACACATGCTCCTATTAGGAGTATACCCACACAAATAGCAATTAAGTGTTTAATAGGATGGAACCCCACCCCCCCAAACAGATTCTGGAAAAAGTCCGTCAGTGGGTTTGGGTCTGGTTTAGTCATTGCTGATACTTGCTGAATTACCTCTAGGTGGTTATTTGTCTCGTGACGATCCTCAGGGATAAAAGCACAGCATTTTTCTTCGTGTACCACCTCTTGCCGCTAGGGTGAAGTAAAGAGCCATTTGATTTTGTAGCACAACAGTTCTTATTGCATTCAGTTTATCAGTCACCAATTCTAGGGTGGAAATTGCTCATGACTTTTTGACAGCTTTTTTAGCTCCCAGATCGATTTGACTGCTCCATAGGCTGGTGGTATTTCTGCCCTGGATATAACACTGTTGCCCAAGTCCATATGAGTCAATTTACTTTTGTCTTTTACTGAATTATGGTCTTTTTAACCAGCTTTGATTTTTCCAACTGGATTTTTTTAACTGGACCTTCAGATTCTCGAGCTGTTTTCCTTCGTTTGTATTTTACCCAAAGGTAATTCTGCAGTATGTCTTATTGCTGAAACCAGATAACCCAAAAACAACTGCGGACCAATTCTCAGGTAACCATTTATATGCCTTTTTCCCACAAATAAAATCATTACTTTGGTACTAATACGTGTTATTCCTGCATGAAACATTTTTCTATCCTTAATAGACAATTGCTTAGTTAAGACTGGATTGTCACATACTGCATTTAATGTAGTTTTCATTGAACTCAGATATGAATCATGGTTAGTATTACAAACAGTACCCCACTTTTGACTTTAATGTAACATTTATAAGACATTGTTATATTACCATTACTCCAGCCCACCTGGAGGGTATCACTTTGTAGAAACATACAACTCCTTTTGTGTGACAGGTAAAAATAAAGCAATTTTGTCCTGTGATCTCACAGTTTCTGTATAAAAACTTTTCAAAGTCTCATTTTATCCCCAGAGGGACAGTGGACATTACAGTCTTTTATATGCTGTTGGTATAGCTGTACAAACCCAGCAATTTGAAAAGTTTATAGTCTCTGTATACACTTGCTTCATGGCCAGGTATGTGTTAAAGTTTGGATGCCAGTCTATAAACAGTTCATCACGTCTTCTCACTTTTACGTGGTTGAGTGCAGAGAAAACCACAATAAGAGAAAAATTGTCATATTTAGTCAACAAATGCACTGCCAAAGAAAATAATTATGCAATAGTTCTTGGGTTGCTCTGCTTTTGTTTGCTTTACTCTTGGCCATTTTGCCCTTGTGTATCAGTCACAAAGTTCTTATTTAGCTGAAAGTTCTTTTGTCTGAAAAGAGTTAAACTGCAAAACAGATTTATTTATTAACATTTTCTTTATATAATTAGCTAGTGAACTGTCAGCCTCCAGCTCTGCAGGCATGAGAGCTTTTACTGAGGCACATAATATGCCCTTCCAAATACTACTTCAAAGGATCAGACCCTTTACATTTGTTACTGTTTTATGCTCAGCAATGCTAGAGGTAAACAGCAAATCCAATTCTTCTGAGTCTCACTCATCAACTTCCTTAACTTGTTTTTAAAATCCCATTGTACCTCTCCACCAGTCCTGCTGACTGTGGGTGGTAAGCACAGTGATTCCTTAAGGAAATCCCAAAAAATCTCCCAAGTTGTTGAATTGTCTGATTGACAAAATGTGTCCCATTGCCACTATAGATTCTTTTCGGTATGCCAAATCTAGGAATTATTTCCTTTACTAGGGCCTTTGCCACTGTTGCTGCATCCGATTCCTGGTTGGAAAAGCTTCTACCCATTTTGAAAACATATCTATGATCACTAAACAGTATTTCTTTCCTTCACATTTATTCAACTCTATGAAGTCCATACAAATAGTATGGAATGGATATGGTGGTGTAGGAAACTCCTTGCTTGTTTTAAATGCTCCTTGTGCATGGTGCTTGTTACAAGTATGACAAGCTGCACAAAATTTTATTGTATAATTTATGTATCCATATGTTTGGAATATTTTATTTACTAACTGCCCTGTTGAGACATGGCTCTGCCCATGGCTCAACAAATATCTAAATAAATTAGACGGCAATATTGTTTTTTTTTTTTTCCTTTGGAAATGTACAGTCCATTTTCAAAAATTGCACCTTGTTTTACCCAGTTTTGTTTTTCTGCTTTTGTAGTAAGCATTTGCATTGTTTTTAACATGTCTAAATCTAAAATCTCAAAGGGTTGTAATTTTTCATTCAAAAATAAAGTTTCTGAGTCTGAGGCTGCTTGCTTTGCAGCTGCATCGTCGCATTACCTTTGAAATCTTATCCTGTTGTTTTGTATGAGCTACACATTTACAAATAGCTACTTTGGTAGGCAACTGAATAGATTTTAATAGCTCCAAAATAAATTGCATGATTAATAGGTTTTCACTGGATGTAATCATCCTCTGTTTTCTTTATTGTTGTGCAAACACATGCACTGTAGAAAAGCATACTGATTATCAGTATATATTTTTGCCTTTTACTAAAATACATGCTCCTGTCAAAACTACCAGTTCTGCTGCTTGAGCATACAAGTTGTGTGGCAAAGTTTGTGCTTTTAAATTTTAGTGTCTGTAACTACTGCATACCCCAAACCCCACCTCATTTTTTCCTGTAGGACCCCTTCTGCATGAGCCATCCACGTAATATGTCACCTCAGCATCATCCAAGGGCATATCTGTAAGATCTTGTCTAGGTAAAGCTAACTGTTTATATGAGGTTGACTCAGCAGTATGGTCATACATGAAAGATGTCTAGCAGGAGAAAGGTATGCAACTTTTTTGTAGCAGAATTATTGCAACTGCATGAGGCATTCTCAATGTGAGAGGGTGGAATAACACCACTGAGGCTGAAGCCTGCACTGCCATTGCTGCTGCAACTACTGCTTGTACACAGTGAGGCAAAGATTGCACCACTGGGTCTAACTGTGATGAATAGTGCATTGCTTATCCCCATGTTGTTGCTTTAATACTGATGTCATGTACCATTGCTTACAATCTATGGTCTAAAAAAAACGTTTGTGATAACTTGGAAGTCTTAAAACTAATGAAGAAGCTATTAACTGCTTTAACCTGCAGAAAGCCATTTCTGCTTTTGTTTTTCATTGTAAAATAATTTGGTATCCAGTTCCAACAAAAATTAGTTGTACCTAAGAAAGACATTATTTCTTTTTTAGTTGTTGGTTTGGGTGCTTGCAAAATTGCTGTTTTTTTTTTTTTTTTCTTTTCCATTATCTAGTATTTTACCTTTATTGAATATCACATATTTTAGGTATCTAACCTGTGTTTTTTTTTCAAAGTTGTAACTTACTTTTGTTTACTTTGTGTCCTTGTATTACTAAAAATTTTAATAATGCTACTGTATTCACCCTGCACTGCTGCTGGGTGCTGCTAGCAAGATGTCATTTACATAAAGTAAAATTTGACTACCTTTTGGTGGGGTAGACCCTGCCAGGTTGCTAGCCATTTTTTGTGCAAATATTATTGGGCTCTCACAATATCCCTGTGGTAGTCGAGTATATGTATACCTTTTACCCTGAAATGTAAATGCAAACCAATATTGACTATCAGGATGTATAGGTATTGAAAAGAAAGCATTGCTTATATCTACCACAGTAAAATACTTCTGTTGTGGCTTTAAATCATTTAACAAGGTATGTGGGTCTGGCACCGTAGGTGCTCTAGGTATTACTGCATTATTTACAGCTCATAAATTTTGTACCATCTGCCATTTCCCGTTTGCTTTTTTAACAGGAAATAGGGGTGTATTACATGGTGAATCAGGAGATTCTACCAGTACTCCTTTTTTGAGTAATGCTGCTTATTATAGGCTTAATTTTTACTTTTGCATTTTTTTTTTTAAATGTATTGTCTTTTCTGTGGTCTAAAAGCTGACTTTGGTGTAATTGTAACTGGTCCTGCTGCTTGAATAAGCCCTACATTTAACTTGCCTGTTGACCACAGAGTTGTTGGAATTTTACACAAGACCTCTTCTTTTTTTTTTAATAAAAATGCTAATCAGCTGTCCTTACTAGATTGCAAGTGTACAGCTGTATGTGTCTGTGTCAACCAATTTAGTTTTGTTTTTATATCCCTTGTCCTGACATTTTTAAATTAGTCTGTTTTTCCATTTTGTTACCTTTTTTTTTTAAGTCTGCCCATTTAACACTTTTGTTTTGTCAAGCTGACATGTGGCAGTCTATTGGACTTATACAATCTCATGAACTCCTGAGGTAATGAACAGCTTACTACACTGTTTCCCTCAGTATCCCAGCATAAAGTTTGTAATATTAATTTGTCAGCAGGATTTTTACTTATATTTCTTATCAGGTCCTGGTGTGCTACAGTAGTATGGAGTACAATGTAACAAGTGCTGCTGATCAGTGTCAAGGGAGGGTACCTTACTGATGGCTACGTTTATCAGTTCTTTGGTTACTGCCCTGGACCAATCATAACTAGGTCCTGGCTGTACCAATAATAGGCTTTACCCTCTGATCACACCACAAAAGCATCCATTTGTCTTTGTGCTTCCATACCCTGCATGGTAGGAACTACTGCTATGCCAAATATTTGCACAAGGTCTCTTCCCAGTAAGTTTACTGGATATTTTTGCAGAAACTACAATTTTACTTTTCTGAGTCATACCTGAAACAGGGTCAGTTATTGCTATATTATGGGAAAGTGGTTCCTGTATAGCTGTCCATTTGCTGCTTTTACTAATATATAATCAGGTGATTCAGAATGTTTTGGTAACTTGGAGGGTGTATCAAAGTCCGTGGCGCCTCCTGAGTCACACAGGAATTTGACCTTCTCCACCAGAAGTGTTACTTCTGGTTTTGTATTTGCTAGGTAGAGCTCCAGGCTCAACAATGCTAAATCTAAAATTTTATTTTCATTTTTATCCTCTACATCTGTTTGTACTTCCTCTATTCCCTCTACTACATTTACATTTTCTTTTTGTTTATTAACCTTTCCTGATGATTTTTGGTTATTATCACTATCATATAGTCAGTCCACATCTCCTTTATCTTCTGTCATTGCTTTCTTATTTTGTTTATAGTCCCTAGCTAGATGCCCTTTTTACCTGACTGTAATACAAATACTTCAGCCCCGTCTTCAGCAGTGAAGACTTGTGCCTTTTTCTTTTACTATTAAAGTGTCTTTCAGTTAGCATACTCAAGTAAGGCTTGCAGCCTGCTTGTTTAGTGATCTATCATATGCCTTGTAATAAAGCTACTAACAGAGGCAATGCAACCTTTTAAAAATGTATTTTTAATTGTTGTTTAAAGCATTTTAATAATCTAGCATAATATCCATCTACTGTCTCATTTTCCTGTTGTATGCATTAATTAATGCAAGTCCAGTCTGCTCTAAGTTTTCATTTTTAGAGATTCTGTCTGTTAGACCTTTTACTCTGTTGTCTAAAATGTTTCAGAATTTAAGCTTTTGTTTTTACAATTTGCTTCCTCAATCCACCTATGTGCTTGAGGTATGCCTAGTTGGTGCTGTTTTTCTTTTGCCTGCTGCATCAGATTAAAGCTTGTTTAAGGAGTTTAACTAGTGAAAGTTTATCTAGTTTACTATCAAATTTATAGTTGTTAACATATTTTGCAAAATATCTCACATTATCTGCTTACTGCAATTGCATATGCTTTACATTATTCGTTAGCGGATCTCGTGATCTCTTAGTGCACTGATCTCCCATGTCTTAAAAAGACTGTTACGTAACCCTTCTCTTGTACCACGTGGTATCTTATTTCCCCATATCCACAGTAGTGTCTAGAATGACTGTTTACTTTGCTTTGTTATTCCCTGATCTATGACTCAAGATACAATACTTTGACTCTCTCTCCCTGCTATCACAAACCTTAGCAATAGCACAGTGTAACCTGGTCCCTGATCTAAAACAAAGACAAAGAGGGAAATTCTTTTTACCTGAGCCTCCCGCTTACTGCTGTTTTGTCTTCTTGGGGCCCAGTCTTCCGCTTTTCAGCCACAGATCAGAAAGTGGACAGCCTCTTTACACACAACAATTCAGTCGGAGGTCTTTTTACTTTAAGAAGAACCATTTTGGTTTGGCAGCTTTTCCTCTTGGATTTATAACCACCCATGCACTCTGTGACCTTTAGCTTACCACGGGAACGCGGCTTTAGAAGGACCAAAATGTTAAATAAATTGTTAAAATCAGACTGTAAAAATCATTAGGCATTTTTAAAATGACAGTCAATAACAGACAGTAATGCAGGAAACTCAAGTATCTACTATACAAATATTCTAATGTACATTAGGAGGCAAAAAACCATACACAAACTTGTACAGAATTTTGTCTAGCTTTATTTATGAAACACATGTCATTTTATACGTTTTACAATCAGCCTTTGCCCACCTCACTGCATCATAGTAACTTATGAAAAAGTGCTGAGATGGTGTTTTTCAAAAATCTTTTTCCTATGAGAATATTACAGCCTTGCAAAGCACCTGGTCGGTCACAATGTCCTTCCGAGGATGTAGCCAATTCAAGGCTCTTAGATTAGTTCGAATACAATGGGTGCATGTCTTCTTTAATACTTCTCTTTGTCTCTTTCTTGTTCACCAGCTGGACATTATCTCTGATAGTTTCTGGTGGAAGCAGGAAAAGATACACATGCACAAAGATTCATTATTTTCTAACTTTGCAAAATAATCTTTACTGACAGAAATGAGCCAGCCGAGCTGCCAAGGCCAAGTTTTTAATCACACTGCAGCTTATGCTTCAAGCAATAATATGCGAGTTCATTTCTACTATTATTCTAGTAAAACAAAATTAAATGCATTACATATTATACTATTTTTCAACCTTTGTACTTCATATATATTCGAGTACATTTATATATATGTAAATACATATTTTTCTAACATATGGTGTGCAAATAACCAAGGAATAAGAATTATGTCACTTAGTAAAACAAACTCCAGTGGTGAAAAAAACATGTCTGAGTAAAAATATGAATACTAATATTGATAGGATAATATGATAAATCTTACAACTTTGTAAAACCTAAAAACATGAAATAATAAGTTCCCATTTCCAAGCTTTACTTTTCACTTTGCCATGAAAATTCCCATCATTGTTTAATCTAGATTTTATTAGCCTCTAATAAGATTTCCCAGTAAAACTCTATGTAGGAAAAGGTGAAGCACCCTACATTGGGAATGTAGCCCCCCCCTTACACACACAGTAATGTTGTTCTTTTATGTTTACATATAGTTCCTTTGCTAAATAAAACATACTTTATCGTCATCAACTAGGTTATTCCAATTTTCATGGTGTAAAGGTGTCATGCAAACTGTCACCATCTCTCTCTCTTTGTTCACAGCCATTCTTCTACCTTCTTTAGCAGTCATACCTGATCATCTCATGTCTCGTCTCATTTAATCCATCATCTCATCTTGCCTCCCTCCTTTCTCTCCCAAGTTTTATTTTTTTACCAAATTCTCTTCTGCTTTCCTAACTAATTTCTGAACAAACATAATCTGTTCTGTCTGACTTTCTGTACAACTGCAGCTTCTTTGACTTCTGCTTGGATTCATTTCCTGGTCTGTCCCACAGTGTGTGTCCTACCAATTATCTTAGGCGTTTCTTGCCTTTCACCTCCTTCTTCCTTAGCTGCTCTGCATTCACTACACAGATTTCTGTGCTGTACAGAAACACTGTCTCACAGCATTTTAGTATACCTCACTGTTCTGCTTCTTTGGCATTCTTCTGACACTTACTACCCACAGTACTTTACCTCACTGTTCAGCTTCTTTGGCATTCTTCTGACACTTACTACCCACAGTACTTTACCTCACTGTTCGGCTTCTTTGGCATTCTTCTGACACTTACTACCTACAGTACTTTACCTCACTGTTTGGCCTCTTTGGCATTCTTCTGACACTTACTACCCACAGTACTTTACCTCACTGTTCGGCTTCTTTGGCATTCTTCTGACACTTACTACCCACAGTACTTTACCTCACTGTTCGGCTTCTTTGGCATTCTTCTGACACTACCTACAGTACTTTAGCTCACTGTTCGGCTTCTTTGGCATTCTTCTGACACTTACTATCCACAGTACTTTACTTCACTGTTCGGCTTCTTTGGCATTCTTCTGACACTTACTACCCACAGTACTTTACCTCACTGTTCGGCTTCTTTGGCATTCTTCTGACACTTACTACCCACAGTACTTTGTGGCAGCAGCAGGAGCAGTTGAAATTCTAGATTTTACCTCCTTATTGAGACTTCCATTCTGCTCAGCCATTTTTGAAGCTGTTCACCTGTTCAGTATTTTCCTTTCTATCTCAAATGTCCTCCCACTTGCTGTAATGATAGCTGTTTTATCTGTCCTTGGTTTCAACCCATGAAACTTCAGTTTTGCATTCCAGTCCCATCTCATTGGCTAAAGTTCCTGTTTTGCGTCTGCATATAATACTGCTTGATCTGCATACAGCAGATTTGTTAATCTGACCCCTGCAACATGTTTGCTAATGTAGTCCAACACCAGTATGAACAGAGGTGGGTTTAGAGCTGAAACCTTATGCGCCCCCATTCCTACTGGCAACCCCTCTGTAAGTCTGAGCACTGTTTGTATTATTGGCTCCTTCTGCACAGACTGCAATACTTCTACCAATGTTTCTGAGGCTTCACACCATCATATGACTGCCCCAATCAGTTTTCCTGGAACTTTATCATATGTTTCTTCCAAATCTAGAAACACACAGCTGTACTTTCGTCATCTCCTCTTCTTTTTACACTTTGTCTAATTGTAATTATACGTCATTGAATGGAACTGTCCTTCATTTCAGTAGTGCAGGCTTCCCTGTGTATCGTTAAACTATAGTCAGAGAAGAGTGCTGTGACAAAGCCAAATACAGTCACTTTTGCTACATCTGCATATTCTACTGCCATACAAAACAATTTCTTATCTATAAAATATCAAATGCGACACTGCTGTTTACCTTACAGCTGAGTTTATACAATACAGTACAACAAAACTAGAGAAAGTACTTGAAGATGCTACGAAAGACAAATATGCAAAAGCAAAACAAAGTTACTGAAACTTTTGAAACAGTTGCAAAAGCACACAAAGCAAGCTAACCACAACTGTAATAAAAATTAATTACATTGCCTAATTAATTGTCCATCATAGTTCCAGAAGCAACAAAACAAAGTGACAGCCCCATTTCTGCAAAACAAGAATAAACCAACACAACTCAGAATTGCAATATTAACCCACATATAATAAATTGCTTATGTCACGGATTACTCCCAAAAGTACCCTCCACTTTTTGAGGTTCTCTTTCCATTTCACCCCAAACAAGCTTTAATCTTACGACAAAATTTAAATTCTTCCCTAGTATATTTTATTTTACATTTGTTAACCGGGGGTGTCTGACTGAGCCGAAAAGACCCTTTTTCAACAGACGTCCTGGGAGAAAATCTCCACATAGAAAAAATTACAGATATATTTAGTTATTTAGACATGATCAGTATACACACAAATTACAAAATACATGTTTTACAGTGGTATGCAGTACATCAACAGTTACAGTGGAGAGAACAAACAAAAAATATGAATTTAAAAATAAAGATAATTAATAGATTTGTGGTGTACAGCTGAAATTTGGAACATAGGTAGAATACATACATAGTACACAGGTACAGTACATACATTGTAGATTAGCCAGTGTTTGTAAGTAAGTACTCTAGGTTTAGTAAGTGTACCTTATCCGCTTTCACTAGCCTGAGGAGCAATCATGGCATTGCCAACTTCACTTGAGATGTTGCCTGATGAGATCTTTAAAGGAGGCTTTGGATGATGTGTTTTGAATGCTAGTGGGGACAGAGTTCCATTTTTTAGCGACTGAATTACTATATAGTGCATCTCCAAAGCTATTGTAGCTGTTGGTAACTTCTAGTAGTAGTTTGCTTGATAATCTAAGAGGTCTTTTGGCTGAGTGATGTTGTACTAGATGTTTGAGGGCAGTACACTTATTGGGGAGGTAATAGATCGAATGACAGAGACAGAGCTGATTGTAGGTTAGGAGGTTGGGCAGTTCAAGCCAGTGGAGCTGTCTCAAAGCAGTACAGTGATGAGTTCTATATGAGAAATTTGCTGTAAAGTGGGCAATTCTGTTATAGCAGGCTTCCATTTTGCTTAGTTCAGTTTTGTTGAGATTAGTCAGAATGGGAGATGCATAGAGTAGGGTGGATAGAAGTTGGGAGCGAGCAATGGCTGATCTTGTGTTGTTGGTAAGAAATGGTTTGATATGGTAGAGAGATCCCAGTTTGGCATGTACTTTTTTAATAGTTACGTTGAGATGACTATCAAATTTTAGGTGGGAGTCTATGGTTATTTTCAATAGCTTAGCCTGTGCAACTGGAGCGATAGGAGTAGCATTTGTGAAGAAGAAGAAGGGAATTGACTATTATCAGTGTTTTTGTTAGAAATGGTTATAATCATAAGCTGAGTTTTCTTTGGATTGAGGATAAGTTGGGCTTTGATAAGGTAGTTGTCAACATCAGAGAATGCTAGTTGAGTTGTTTGCAGGAGGGTGGAAATGTTTTGTGCAGCACAGATTAAGGTAGTGTCATCTGCATATTTAATGATAGATGCATGCTGTGTGCAGGTATGGAGATCATTTGTGAAGGTTGTGAATAGTAGTGGTACTAAGACAGAACCCTGTGGGACTCCTATAGTTAGGGGCAGCTGAGGAGAGAGAGAATTTTACCATTTCACAGCTTGGTACCTGTCAGTTAAGCAGCTTTGGAACCAGGTAAGAGTGAAATTTGATAGGTGATACTGGTTTAGTTTGTTTAGCAGGATTTGGTGTGAGACTGTGTCAAATGCTTTAGACATATCCAAAAAAAGAGTTGACACCTGCAGACCTTCATTTTTGAGATGGTTTACTGTGTCTATGAAGCAGAGGAGGGCTGTAGTGGTACTATGTTCAAGTCTGAAACCATGCTGAGTAGATGACAGGATGTTGCTGTCTAGAAGATATTTTAGCATCTGGGTATGGATGCATTTCTCTAAGATTTTGGCCAAGGGGGAGAGTAAAGCAGTGGGTCTGTAGTAATTAAGTTCAGTGGAGGTTCCGCTTTTATGTATGGGTATAACATAGGATATTTTCCAGAGTTTGGGCACATAGTTTTCAACAATTGATCTGTTTATGAGAGTGAAGATTGGGATATCAGTAGCATCTGCTGTGAGTTTCACAAAATAGTTGGGGAGTAGGTTGGCTGCTGTTGATGAGGTTTTTAGTTTGGAGGACATACTTTTGATTGAAGGGGTGGAAATTATTTTGAGGGTAAAGCTTGTATTAGTGTTTGTGTTGGGGGAGACAGTGAGGAAGGAACTGTCCTGTGATACTAAGGATAGAATTGAGTTCACAAAGTGGGAGTTGAATTGTGTTTCAATGGGAACTTTAGTGTTAGGGGTGGTTGTTTGGGGGTAGCCTTTTGGGTGGGTTTTAGTAGCTGGTTTACATTTTTCCAAACTTTTTGGGGTTGTGTTGGTATTTAGTTTGCAATGTCATGTAGTAGGATTTTTTTGTCCAGCCTAATGCATTTTTTTGCACGGTTGTGCAGTTCTTGGTACTTAGTTAGGCTTTGTGTTTCTTTGTTTTTTTGATAGTAAAGCCAGGCAGTGTCTCTGGACTTGAGGATTTGTTTGGTTTCTTTACTGAGCCAGGGGTTTGTAGAGATTCTAACCTTGATTTTGCGCAATGGAGCAACAGTGTCTAGGTGTTGTAGAAATGTTTTGTTGAAATATGCTACAGCCTGGTCAAGTGAGAGGGTTTTTGGGGGGGGTCCAGTCACAGTTACAGAATAAAGTGTGAGGACCTCAGGTGATCATTTTTTTTGTGTTTCTAGTGGATATATAGTTAGTGGATTTGCATATGCTTGTTCTACTATGTATAAAGTATATTATGTTGTGGTCACTTAAGGTGTCTGGGAGACTGCCTGTGTGGGGGTACAATGTGGGGTTGTTAGTTAGGACCCAGTCAAGGATGGATTCCCTTTTAGATTTTTTTATCACATCTAGATGGAATTTGGACTAGCTGCTGGTAGCCATGGAGATTTATTAGATTACTTGGTGGTTCTGATATGCAGGTGAACCAATCTAGGTTGAAATCCCCCAGAATAAGGGTTTCTTGTGAGTATGTGGAAGAACACCAGGATAAGAAATCTTCAAGGCTAGCAGGTGTATTACCAGGTGGAATATAGATCACAATTGTGATGGTGACCTTTTTAGGGTGAAGTTGAAGTTGTGAGATAAGTATGTCCCAATTATTGGGGGAGGGGTAGGAGTTTGGTAATTGATGTACAGTTAAGTTGAACTTGTACAGTAAGGCAGTTCCACCCCCTTTATGAAGTGGTCTATCTTGTGTAATGATATTGTAGCCAGTAGGGAGAACTTCTGAGTTAGCTATGTGTTTATTTAGACAGGTTTCTGTTAAAGCAACTATTTCTGGGGAGTATTGTGCTATTGTGGTCTGGAGTTCAGGTATTTTATTTTTGATACTTCTAATATTAATATTTAGCATTAAAAGACGGTTGGTTTTGCTGCTGTTGTTGATTTTCCAGGGATGAAGAAAGTGGGGGTGTTATGTTCTGACATTTGTGTTGGAGCAGTTTGTGTTGGACAGGATGGATTTGGGCCTGGGTTGGGGTGGATATCCCCACTTATGGCGAGCCTGGAGTTAAAATGGTTATACAGATGTTGGAGTTTAGTGAGGAGTGTGAGAAAGTATTGTGTTTTTTTGGAGTAGGAATGAGAGCATATGTGTTTAGTTCTGAATTGGTCCATTATGTAGTTCTTGAACAATTGTGGGCAGATATTATAATGTGTGATGTCTGTATATGAGAGTGCATAATGTAGTGTTGTACTACTAAGTTTAGGGATATTGCTAGAGTGATAACTTGTGGTGTTATAAAGACTTATGAGAAGACAGACTAGACTTAGTTGTGTAATAGACATGGTTATAAAGTTTAAGTTGGTTCTAGGTGGGGGTCTGAATAGGAATTATAGGGTTGCACTATGTGTGGATGGGTAAGTAGTGTGGGTGATGCAAAAAATGCCTAGTGGGAATGAGAGTGATTAGGAGTATTTTGTGTGGAGCAAGTTGGTGTGGTATACTGTGATCTGCCTAGAGGAACTGTGATTGGTGGAGGTGATGTGAGGGTGAGCTGTGGGTGTGGGTGTGGCTGTTATTACTATAAATGTAGAGGTAGTGGGGGCGGGAGAAAATAGGGGGCAGGGCAGCGGAGAGAGCCCGAGCGTTAGTGATGGTGAATGGAGTGGGGTAGAGCCTACCAAGACAAGGCTAAAAAGTAAGTATTACTTTACAAACCTGAACACTTTAAACAAATTCCTGAGGTCTAATGGCTTACCAGCAAGCAGAATGCAATTGCTGAAGACCACTTGTGTCCTGTTCGGAGACTAGAAATTTAAAGATGGCTCCTTGCTCAGCAGGATTCTAATATAGACTTAGTATTGGGGGAGGGAGATAGCACAAGGGGTGTAAACCAGGTGGAATGCAAAGAAGCCAGAGAGGCAATCAGTGGAAATCTATCAGTGAAGGCCTCAGAGGGGGTAAGTAATAATTCAAACTACCTGTAAAGTGAAGGAGAGAAGAGACAGCAAAGTTTATTAAGGTTGGGAGTGTGTCTTCACATTGACTTGCTGATTAGTAACCAGTTTGTGCACAGATTACAGTAGGGAGATACATTAGCAATGAAGGGGAATGTATAGAGATGCAAATAAACAGGTGGGCCTCCAAGTGATACAAACTAAGGCAGGAAGCACTGAGAGGGCTGCTTGATGGTTACTTTAGTCATAGGGATCTGAATTAAATGTGTACTGTCTATTGGACTGTTAGGATTACTTCACTAGCTGGGGGTGGGCGGGGCACAAGGCTACAACAGTCAGTTTTATTAGCACACTGAGAACTACTAAGAAATACTGCTAATGTTATAGCTTCACTCTCATAAAACATACAAGTATAATGCCTGGGTGGACTGACCCTGCTCTTGAGGCTCAAAATGTATATCCTTGTTTAATTTTGCAGTACTGATTCCTTCTTATACTGTATGGGTGGGGTGGTAGCCACAGACTGCAGATTTGCTTGAGTGTGCTCTGAGAGAGAGAGAGAGAGAGAGAGAGAGGATGAAGCTAGTGGAATGAGACACAGATAGGTTAAAGGAAGTAATGAGGAGTTAGGAGGGAGTTAGGAGGTTGTAAAAGATACAAGCCTGAGGATAGTGTGGATAAAGCAGGAGAATAGATGCTACTGCCAGTTTGAGAGTGCTTCAACAGTTACCACATCACAATGCCATAACTTAGTCAGGAAACAGGTTAATAAATCATGCACAATACATTTATCAGCCAATTATCCTGTGCATACAAGAAAAAGGAAAATGAACACTTAACAGCACAGCCAAACCAGTAGCAGAGACAAGTGTAGTGCTAAATCAGTAAATACTGTTTCTAACTCCAACACTGTCAATTAGATTTACATTACAGTTATAACAGCAGTTTTAGTATATCATAGTTGCATAGAGACCACATAGCTGCAGTGGTAGTGTCAGTAAAACACAATTGCTGAATGATAGAATCAACCAGTTAAATAAACAAATAAGTATAGTTAAATGAACTTACAGCTAAAAAATATTCTCCTTAAAGGAGAAAAAGGCAGAGACTTGAAACATACCCATTCAACATCAATTAAGTACAAACAGTTAACTATGAATCTGTTTTGTTAATTCCAATATTGTATTTTAGAAGATTCACCTTTTTCTGAGGTATGGTAATCTTGGTATGTGTAGACACAGCTTGGCACATTAGGGTTGCAGGGGAAAGATCCCTATGCAAAGCAAAACACTTTCCCCCCCTTTCCTATAGCGAGTTTTAGTGTTTGTTTCTTTTTTCTGAAGTCACAGTTAACTGTACTTTTAAATGTAGAACTGTTGTTAGGAGCTCTTTAGTTAAGTTGCAGGCTAAAATGCAGACACCCCGCTGGTGCTATCAGTTGGAGGAACTGCACCAAAGATATTGTGCATACGTGCATGGTGAAATTTTTATCTCGGTCTCGCTAAAAGTTCATGGTAAAAAGAGAGACCGTTTTAATCTTTGGAAGACAGCAGCAACCATCACACATTTAAAACAGAAGAACCAACAGTTGACATTAAACCCATATGAGCCTTCTCAGTACTGCTCAGAATAATAGAAAAGACTGTAGCAAGCTAGCAAAATCACCATGTAGATATTTACAGTCTGTTTGTAAAAGAGAGGGTTGGAAAGAAAGATCTAGGCATATACAGGAGGAAGAAAGTTTATTAACCAAAAGCAGAGTAGTTTATTTATACTGAAAGCATTGGGGAATCTAATGTGTACTAGCTTTAAATGATTCATCCTTAGAGTTGTATGACTAGAGAGCAGGCACTGAGTTTAAGGGTGTTGATTAATGCTTTAAATGTATAATATAATGTGGTTCTTTCATGCAATGGTGATTTTATTACATTTTTTATAAAGATAAATCCATGGAGCTCTGTCAGCTATCCTTGTGTGTTAATGATGTTGATGTTCAGGTAGAACTGATTTTTTATCATAGCTGTCTTGTGGTTATATGCATCATAGTAGTAAGCTATCCAGAGCCTGAGCATGGATATATCAGTAATTGAAAGCAATCATGCAATGAAGGAGTTTCAGCCAGAGTTGAACAGTAAGTTTGTGGGACATCAAATCTGAACAATCCTGTAAGGAATTGGAGCTCCTTACAGATAAGAGTCTGGGGAAGAGTCACAGTGGTTCAGTTCTTTCAAATGTAAAACATGGCAGGGTGATTTCTTGTGATCTAATGACAGATATATTTAGCATTGTTATTATCAGACATATTATTAAGCAGTGCCTCATGTGTAATACTACATTCGGGAAGATTGATCCTTCACAACACATTCTAGATACCCTTTTACAGTGAAACTTGTGTTAGTTAGTATTAAAATCATCAAACAGCTGGAAAATAATAAGATTAGACTTATGGTGGAGGTTTAAGTTTCCTTTTATTTCTTTTCCAAAACCACTTAAACTATAGGTAAAAAAGATCATAGATTAGTGACCATAAGAAGCTGTTTCTTACAAAGGGTTGGTAAAAGGGCTTTTCCCTATAAAACAGCAGCTGCCCTACTTCATGAGTACCACTCTGCTTGAATATCATATGTTCTAGAAAATGCATATAATGACACTCAGTTCTTAAAATTCAGGATCACTGAGATGATCTTCATTTTATTCTACAATTATCGTTAATTATTTTGGTACATTACACCCCGTCTCATGCAGTGTTTGAACATGAATCTAGGGTGCTGGTGGGAAAAGTAGAATTAGGTGCTGTACTGTGAGAGGCATCAGCAGAGAGCAAAATAATAATCATAAAGTCTTCTTTACTGCCTAGCTGATAGTAGTAGAAGCAGAGACCCTTGGTACCATTTGCAATGACTGCGTGCAGTATTACAGGTCTCACCATTTCTAACAAGCAAGCCATTTAATAATTGGGAAGGATGGAGGCATCCAGCAAAGCTGTCACATCCAAAGCTAGCAAGCACTCAAAGTTGACTTGTAAATCAGGCAGGAGTGTAGAATAATGTACTTTCTCATGACAGAACTTTTCATGGGTTTTACTCCCTTGATCCTGGTAGTCAGAATACCAGAACAGCAAAATATCTTATCTGTCTGCTTTCAATATGGCGATGAAATTACCAGTTACAAAGAAGCATGGTGATTCTAAAGCAAGGATAAAGATATCATATTTGGTAGTTTCATGAGAGAAGTGTGCAATCAATAAGCAGACCTGTCAGCAGTAAAAACTAGAAAAGCAACAGCAACAGTACAACCATCTGTCTATGTGTGGTGCACGGTACAGTCCCCTAATATGTAAAACAGAGTTAGTTCATTATTAGCAGAAAGAAGTGTAAGCTGTACAGGTAGTGCACGCTGAGCAATATCGCCCAATCAAAGCTGCACCATCCTAAACTGTGACACAGTGTAGAAGTCAGATGCCTCCTAACACCGATGTTACGAAAGGACAGGCAGTAGGAGATGAACACAGTCAGAGAATTTATTAGCAAAGAGACAGGAGAAAACTTGCAAGATCCCTAAATGTTTGCATTTCCGCTATTCAAGAGCCAGCTCTTCAAATGCTCGATTCATTGATTTTGTCCCCTGCCTCCACAAGTTGTGTGACCACAGGTTATTCATACTTAGTGAGGGGATGTGGTGTCACTTACAATGAGTCTGGAGTTTGCAGAAAGAAAAAAGAACACATGCTCTTTCTGCAAGGGACAAAACAAGTGAGTCAGGGATTTCGTGAGTCGGTCCTCAAAGTCTATTTTTTTTTTTGTCTGCAACAAACTCAAGTTGGAAGACAGTCAAAGGATCACTAATTACAAGTACCACTGGAATATTACTCTGCATGCCAAAAAGACTTGAGACACAGTTGTGAACAAGGCAGCCATTCTAAAATAACAGTAAAGAAAAAGAATGCTGAAAAGCTGATTAACTGTAACCACCAGTATGTTACTACTAACATATGGTTCAGTGACTCAGTAATGATTGCTATCAAGGCGATTAAAAGCATCTAAACACATATACCATTCTCTTTTCAAGTAATACATTTGTATATCGATATAATTTTCTAACAAGTTAAAAATTACTTTTTTGTATGAAGTTGTGCTGCATTCTCAGTGCAAATGAATACTAATTTCCTGAAGGTCCCACGTATTTATTTAAAAGCATGTTTGTTTATTTTTAATAAACAGCTCTTATCTTTCAGCTGTAAGGGCCTGTTTATTATGTTTGTTCTTCCATAATGCAAAGAAAAACTAGGTAAAGACATTTTAGTGTGATTTCCTTTTATGTTTTAAAGATAGTTTATTTTCTTCCTTTTACACAATCATTTAGTCCAGGACTCTGTTTTGAAACATAATTTTCCACAAATTTACTGACAAGCTTTCCTTTTCTGGTTGTATTTCTCTACTTACTTTCTTTTTAATAAGCTTACTGAATTGTTTTAATTGTTTGTTTTTTTTTTTGTGTGTGTACCATCAAATAATTGTGAGTGTATAGCATTGTAACTCTCTAAAAATTAAGTGCAAAAACCACCAAATCCAAAAAGGCAGCTGCAGACAGAAAGCCAGTAATCCACACGAAGATAATCCACAAAATTTTAACCTATTTTAATAAAATTGTGTGGATTACTGGCTTCCTGTCTGCGGCTGCCTGTTTGGATTTAGTAGCAGTACTCTGATGTTTACAAGTTTTAGCTTTTAAATCAGTAGTGCAGTTTTCAGTAGTTTTAATAGCAGTATTATGATTTTCACTGTTTGGCATTTAGTTAAACATATATTACATATGATGCTTTGTAATAACTGCAAATAATTTATCTGTTTTTAAGTTTTACAAACTAGTTAGCCTTTATGTATCCATGATTTGAGCTACATGAAGTTTATCTTTCTTTTCTTTTCTGTTTCTTATGTTCTTTTTGTGATCTTTTCATAAACAGATACATTTTGTGAGTTTGTTGGGCCTTCAGAAGGGTTACTTTTACTCTTGATATGACTATTGCAACTTCATTCAGTAGGGAAAATGGAGTGACACCACGTTACATACCAAAGGAACTACAGAAATGGAGTGTTTATATTCAACAAATGCACATTGTGTATAGTGGGTAGGAAGTAAAAGAAGTTCCTAAACCAGTGTAGTAATGCCTTCTTACTAGTGTCAGTAATGTTAGCATCATAAACTTTGTTTATGGGACACAAGGAAAGTCTTGTTCTACAAAATTATTGGGATGGTGGCTCTGTCCATCCCAGGAAACAGTCCAAACTCATGCTTTTCACAGATGATGTAACTTAAAACAATGTTTAGTCAAACAAATTTGTAATAAAGTGTTTTGCGTCCTCATTTGTTATGATGCTGGGGAAAGGATTGAAAGTTGTATTATTCCTGTCATACCTTAGTATGCTTCTTGTGCTGTGGATCTGAAACTGGTTTGCATGGTCAAGGCCTGAGGACTGCAAAGCATAATTTATGAGCATAAAATTGTATGGAAATTTCACTAGATATAAAAGATTAGTTATATTGTTGTTGTTGTGTCTTTTGGCTTTTCCCGGTTAGGGGTAGCCATAGTGGAACTCCGGTCCGCTAATGATTGGTAGTTGATTTTTATGTACCGAGTTACCAGCCCTGATGCACAACCTTCAACGAAGGTACACCCATTCATGCATGTCTCCACGCAGAAGAGGCTCTAGCTGAGAATCGAACCAGACAGCGTCTTACTGTGAGCCGACAATGCTACCGCAGCACCACCACCACGAAAAGTAAAAGATTAGTTATACAGTACACTGCTAAATCATCATCATTGTCAATCACATTTCTCTACACAGGATTGGAGTATACTATTAACTGTTGCCACCTCTTTTGATTCAGTTCCACTCTGCCTCTTTAATGGCAGGTCTTCTTTCATGCAATCCACCCATATCTTGGCTGGACATTTTCATTTCCTCTTGCCTTCTTCCTGTCTGTCCCAAATCATCTGCATGTAATCATCTTCTACTTTTCCCACATGTGACCAAACCACTGTAATCTGCAATTTAGTCTCCTCACACAGTCAAATATACTGCATTATTATTGTCTGTTTGCAATTGTTTTCCCATCACTTCACAGCTCTTGCAATCCCAAATTTAATTAAAGCATGGTATATTTAAATAAGCATTTCTATTGTCTGCATGAAGCATTATTTTTCAAAAAACATTATAGTTTGCCAGTGATGAAAAATTCAAAACTGTATAGATTACATC
This sequence comes from Protopterus annectens, assembly GCF_019279795.1. Taxonomy (NCBI): domain Eukaryota; kingdom Metazoa; phylum Chordata; order Ceratodontiformes; family Protopteridae; genus Protopterus; species Protopterus annectens. The sequence continues at coordinate 298,761,142 of NC_056735.1, forward strand.
AAGCTGAAGTTTTCATAAACTTGGTTCAATGTATTTATGTTAACACACTTTCAAATTCATTATTTTATTGAATGGGAGCCTGAGACAATAGTGTATATTGATGACAACCTGTCATTTGTATGGAATCATCTATTATCCTTGCCCCCCGCCAAAAAAAAAATCATTCAGAACATCAGATGTTTTCAAAATCAAAGAAAGTCAATAAGAGGGATTTCACTGAAGTTCTGCCCTTTAAATTTTGAGTAAGCAAAAATCATTATATAGGTAAACAAAGATGCTGCACCTAGGTTTGTGCAGAAGAGACAGCTGGACTTTTCAAGTTTTGTGGAAAAGGATTAATATACTTTTTAAGCAATACCAAGTGTTTGTGGGTAAAATATATTTCACTTCACTGTAATTAGTAAATATAGTAATATTAATTGTGTGTGCACTGTGTCTGTGATTGCAATAAAAGCTGTGGGATTTTCTGCCAAATTAGTTGTGGTAATAAGAAACTAATTAGTATGCAGGCATATAAATATATATACACACACACACACACACACACATATATATATATATATATATATATATATATATATATATATATATAGATACACACGTTTGTTATGGCTAATTAATGCTCGGTAGGGCACCCCATCTTTGAGCAATCTAGAATCACTGGACTTGTAAAGAGGCTGTCTAAAAGTTATAGAAAAAGTAAGTCTCCCTGTGTTCATTCTCTTATGCAGTAGGACATGACAGCCCTAGGATACCAAGTGGTCATGAGACAAAATTTTTCATAAATTGTGAGGATACCATAAGCACTGTGACCATAACCTAGATTCCCACTCTTGTTGTGATAGTATTTTAAGAAATATTGTGCTTTGTTAATTAATAGTTGTCCGTGATCTTGGATTTATCATGGGTATCAGTTAATATCTGATAGTGAGCTTACTGAAAGCAAAAGTCTGTCCCAGTTTTAGTCATGATACGTGCTTACTGAAACCTAAAGTCTGTCCCAGTTTTAGTCATGATACGTGCTTACTGAAACCTAAAGTCTGTCCCAGTTTTAGTCATGATACGTGCTTATTGAAACCTACAGGCTGTCCCAGTTTTAGTCATGATACGTGCTTATTGAAACCTACAGGCTGTCCCAGTTTTAGTCATGATACGTGCTTATTGAAACCTACAGGCTGTCCCAGTTTTAGTCATGATACGTGCTTACTGAAACCTAAAGTCTGTCCCAGTTTTAGTCATGATACGTGCTTACTGAAACCTAAAGTCTGTCCCAGTTTTAGTCATGATACGTGCTTACTGAAACCTACAGGCTGTCCCAGTTTTAGTCATGATACGTGCTTACTGAAACCTACAGGCTGTCCCAGTTTTAGTCATGATACGTGCTTACTGAAACCTAAAGTCTGTCCCAGTGTTAGTCATGATATGTGCTTACTGAAACCTACAGGCTGTCCCAGTTTTAGTCATGATACGTGCTTACTGAAACCTAAAGTCTGTCCCAGTTTTAGTCATGATACGTGCTTATTGAAACCTACAGGCTGTCCCAGGTTTAGTCATGATACGAGCTTATTGAAACCTACAGGCTGTCCCAGTTTTAGTCAAGATACGTGCTTACTGAAACCTACAGGCTGTCCCAGTTTTAGTCATGATACATGCTTATTAAAACCTACAGGTTGTCCCAGTGTTAGTCATGATTTGTGCTTACTGAAACCTACAGGCCATCCCAGTTTTAGTCATGATACGTGCGTATTGAAACCTACAAACTGTCCCAGTTTTAGTCATGATATGTGCTTATTGAAACCTACAGGCTGTCCCAGGTTTGGGCGGCCATCGTGGTGCAGCGGTTAGCGTTACCGCCTCACAGCAAGAGGTTCTCTGGTTCAATCCTTGGCTGGGGTGCCTTCTGTGTGGAGTCTTCATGTCCTCCCTGTGGTAACGTAGGTTTCCTCTGGGTGCTCCGGTTTCCTCCCACATCCCAAAGACATGCTGTAGGTGGATTGGACACTTTAAATTGGCCCTAGGTGTGAGTGCGTGTGTGTATGTGCCTTCTGTGTAAGGATGGGTGCCAGGCTGGCAAATCAATGCCGTAAAACTCCACTGCCAATCATGAGCAGAAAGGTGATCTGCTGTGGCGACTCCTAAATGGGAAAAGCCAAAAGAAGAAGCAGAAGAAAGCTGTCCCACTTTTATTCATGATACGTGCTTATTGAAACCTACAGACTGTCCCAGTTTTTGTCATGATACATACTTACTGAAACATACAGGCTGTACCAATTTTAGTCATGATACTTGTTTATTGAAACTTACAGGTTGTCCCAGTTTTAGTCATGATAAGAGATTATTGAAACCTATAGGCTGTCTCAGATTTAGTCATGATATGAGCTTATTGGAACCTACAAGTTGTCTGAGTTTTAGTCATGATACATGCTTATTGAAACCTACAGGCTGCCCCAGTTTTAGTCATGACACGTGCTTATTGAAACCTACAGGCTGTCCCAGTTTTAGTCATGATACGTGCTTATTAAAAACCTACAGGCTGTCCCAGTTTTAGTCATGATACGTGCTTATTGAAACCTACAGGCTGTTCCAGTTTTATTCATGATATGTGCTTATTGAAACCTACAGGGCTGTCCCAATTTTTGTCACGATACTTGCTTATTGAAGCCTACAGGTTGTCCCACTTTTAGTCATGATACATGCTTATTGAAACCTACAGGCTGTCCCAGTTTTAGTCATGATACGTGCTTATTGAAACCTACAGGCTGTCCCAGTTTTAGTCATGATACGTGCTTACTAAAACCTACAGGCTGTCCCAGTTTTAGTCATGATACGTGCTTACTGAAACCTTCAGGCTGTCCCAGTTTTAGTCATGATACGTGCTTAATGAAACCTACAGGCTGTCCCAGTTTTAGTCATGATACATGCTTATTGAAACCTACAGGCTGTCCCAGTTTTAGTCATGATACATGCTTATTGAAACCTACAGGCTGTCCCAGTTTTAGTGATGATACGTGCTTATTGAAACCTACAGGCTGTCCCAGTTTTTGTCATGATATGTGCTTATTGAAACCTACAGGCTGTCCCAGTTTTTGTCATGATACATGCTTACTGAAACATACAGGCTGTCCCAATTTTAGTCATGATACATGCTTATTGAAACCTACAGGCTGTCCCAGTTTTAGTCATGATATGAGCTTATTGAAACCTACAGGTTGTCCCAGTTTTAGTCATGATACATGCTTATTGAAAAATACAGGCTGTCCCAGTTTCAGTTATGACACGTGCTTATTGAAACTTACAGGTTGTCCCAGTTTTTGTCATGATATGTGCTTATTAAAAACCTACAGGCTGTCCCAGTTTTAGTCATGATACGTGCTTATTGAAACCTACAGGCTGTCCCAGTTTTTGTCATGATACGTGCTTATTGAAACCTACAGGCTGTCCCAGTTTTTGTCATGATACATGCTTATTGAAACCTACAGGCTGTCCCAGTTTTTGTCATGATACGTGCTTACTGAAACATACAGGCTATCCCAATTTTAGTCGTGATACATTCTTACTGAAACATACTATCCCAATTTTAGTCATGATACCTGCTTATTGAAACCTACAGGTTGTCCCAGCTTTAGTCATGATACGTGCTTATTGAAACCTACTTTCTGTTCCAGTTTTAGTCATGATACGTGTTTATTGAAACCTACATGCTGTCCCAGTTTTAGTCATGATACGTGCTTATTGAAACCTACAGGCTGTCCCAGTTTTAGTCATGATACGTGCTTACTAAAACCTACAGGCTGTCCCAGTTTTAGTCATGATATGTGCTTATTGAAACCTACAGGCTATCCCAGTTTTAGTCATGATACATGCTTATTGAAACCTACAGGCTTTCCCAGTTTTAGTCATGATACGTGCTTATTGAAACCTACAGGCTGTCCCTGTTTTTGTCATGATACGTGCTTATTGAAACCTACAGGCTGTCCCAGTTTTTGTCATGATCCGTGCTTATTGAAACCTACAGGCTATCCCAGTTTTTCTCATGATATGTGCTTATTGATACCTACAGGCTGTGCCAGTTTTAGTCACGATACATGCTTATTGAAATCTACAGGCTGTCCCAATTTTAGTCATGATATGTGCTCACAGTTATCATGAGCCCATTTCAACAATAGGCCAGTTTCTTCTTTTTCAGCATTAGATATCTCTTTAGTCATAGACCTTCCTGTTCTGAACCTTATCCTTTATATCAATGGCTTCATTTGTTATAGACCCTCACACTCTCAACAAATTATTAAAATCTTGCTACAAAATGGGATGATCATCTTTCTAGTATTACTTGAAGGTAAACTGAATTATGAATTGGAACAAGTAAAAGTTGTGCTGCTTGTGACTTTTGCAAGTCACACACAGGTTCTCTCTGAATGGAATTTGGTTGTTTTTTCAGGGATGAGAATTTTATCTATTAAAGCACTCAGATGCATGTTGGAAATTCTTGAGGTTCTTCACATATGGCAAGGTATTCTGATGACTGAGCCTTAATATGGCAACCTGAGTGGCCAAAACCTTTATAAACGACTATATGATTTACAGGATATTTCTAGTAAAATATGTACTTTTTTCCCCTTTTTCTCATAAAAAGAGCAACACCGTTGTTTCATTTCCTTGGCCAAATGATGTCCATTGAGGGGAGTGTCTGAGCTTATCCTCTGTCCTTTTCATTCAAGTTACCAAGTTACAAAAGATAGTTCACCTTCCCACACATGCATGCAACTGGGGATACATGCCCTCTACTCTCTGAGATCACCCTACCACATATTATTAGGCCTCACATCAGCAAAAGTAAAACTGACAATGCTTTACTGATTCTGGGTCTAACACACGGTATACTTTGTCCTCTAATGTTGAGAATTTCACTGATTTTGAGTACTTTTTAAGTTCTCTATTCTAACCTAAAAGGAAGATGGTAGTATATGGTTTAACTATTCTACTGTTGTCTAGTTCCTACCCTGATTCTCTTTGCATTTTATAGGAAATTTCCACTAAAGGCTTCTTCTCTTGATCTTTTTTACATGTTCTTGTCTTATGGCTTTGTGTATATAGTAAAATTACATTACTATGAGTGCATGCTTCATTGTCTCTCCCTGTAAATGCACTGAAATCCATTGTGTTTATTCTGCAATCGTGTAACATAGACTCTGGAAGTATTATATTGTCTTTTACCAAATTATTTGTGTTGAACATTGGCTGAAGAAGGTCCTTTCTGATCAGCCAATTACCTCACCTAACAAATGTTATAATATGTCACCAATGCATTATGGCACATCCTATACTTTGCAACCAGATTTTTGTTTGGTGAGTTGTCTTTATATCCTCTATGCAGCGTTTTGAGTCCTCCGAGGTCTCAGGATGTTACGAGGGATACCAACCCACCATGTTATACAGATGGGGAACATTTTGTTGATCTTGTTTTGGCTTTACTGTAAATCTCCAGTAGGAGAGATGGCCAGGCAACTGAGCCACAATATTAGCAGGTAAAATAGTCTCTCCATCACTATATTTTTAGTCCATTTATGCTTGTCTTGCAGTAGATGTATAAAGATCATGAATTATCAAAGATAATTCTTTTTACTTGATTCCCTACTTTCATATAATCTTTTAGCACGATTCCCAAATACCTTTCTCCCTCCGATACTGCTTTCCACTATATAATTTCATAGTCACACCCCTCCCTAACAGCACCTGCATGTTCTACATTTTATCTTCTGCTTTTCCCAAATAAGCACTCACTTCTTCCTGTTTTATCTACATTTATAAACTTTACCATTTAACCCCCCCCCCCATTACTTACATTCCACAAGTGAGTCTCTTGCAAGAAGTATATCTTGGTGAAACATGGACCCACTGCCCATCTCCTCCTTGAGTCCTATCACATACATAATATACGCTTGTTTCCTGAGGTCTTTGAGGTCAATGATGTCACATCCTCCAAGGTTCATGTCTTGTAATCCAAGTTATGTTTTTTGAATCAAAATTGTAGCCCAAAAGGTGAATCAGAACACTGTACTATTAATTTATTTATTGATTGATTGACTGCATTTGTTTACTGGAATGGTCTAACTGAGCCTATAAGATGCCTTTTCAGTGGACCCTCAGGGAGAAAAGCTCCATAGAAGAAAAGTATAGACAATTCACAAAGATACAAATATGACAGGTTAGTTAAACGTTTAAATATATTAGCAATTTCAGTACAATGAAAATAGCATTAAATATTGCAAAACATTATTCAGAGGAAAAAAAATAAAAATGATTGGTGTCAGAGTTATTAAAAAACTGTAGAAGAGCAAGATATGGAACGTTAGTTTAGGAAGGTGCTAAATAAACAAGAACATATCTACGACTGTAACAAAAGGGACCTTTGCTGAAGCAACTCTTAGAACTCAGTTAACTGGAACAGATGACTAAATTCCAGTATTATCTCTTAGAGATGCCATGGACAAGTTGCAGGGCTTCCTGTTTTCTTAGGGTGTTAATCATGCATTCAAATGCCTAGGAATGACCTATAATGGGGTTTCACATTCTCTCATATTACTTTACGAACCTGATGATATGGCGAGCAGGTCAGCTGCAGCAAACATCTGTCGTCATCCCTGGTTTGCAGTTGGCACACTCTGTGCAGGATCTTAAGGCCAGGCCCATCCTATTTGCCCACTTTTCTGTAGTAAATTATTAACTGAGAAACCCTGCTGGCTCCATGGTGTAGGAGACACCAAGCCGTGACTACATCTCAGCCAACCTTAGGTCATATAGCAGCCCTGGAGCCCAGACAGACAGCCAGGGAGAGAAAGAAATGGAGACATTGACTACTCAATTCTTCTGAGAGGGCTGAGGGATGTGTTACAGAGCACATCTCCTACTAAGGACTCTCTGGTGGAGACTAGTGACATAGTGAGACTATGTTTGAGATGGAATTGGGACTTCCTGATAATGCTACCTCTCTCAAGAAAATGGATGATGACCATACATTGTACATACTGCATGTCTTTCCACTGAGAGTTAACATAGTATATGATGGAGCTGTCATAGTTGTAAACAGAAACCCCTCTTACAATTGCCTGTATAATGGGTGAACAATAACTTTGCCCTAAAGGGGACAAATGAGGCTGAGATAGTGGTAACCAGCTGAATGATCAGCAGTTGTGAGGGACCAATAAGTAAATAAATTACGTTTTCAGATACCATAAGTAAAGTTAACCATCAGTCTAGACTGTAATGGATTTATGTCAGTGTATTTTCCACAAATAATAAAAAAAGAAACATAAATCTAATGCTAACATTAACCAAAAAAGAGCATTTTTTTGGTAGAGAATTAATCTTCCCTTCATGTCCCCAATCCCCACACCTCTGTAATGCTAAATATACTAACTCTGAGGTTACTCTACTTTGTAAGACAGAGAATGCTTCCTTAGCTTTTTTTCTCAATGTTAGCCATGTGGCAATGTTCAAAGCTAATAAATATTGACATTTTGTCTTGGTGTTATGGCAAACAAAGTGCTATCAAAGTAACTGTGTCTTTGTGTTCTAAATCTTGTCAATCCACTACTACAAAATGGATGTTGTATTGACTGATAGTAGGTGATGTTCTGAGGTTCTACAGAGAACCTGGTTAGAGAGGGTTTAATCAGATATCGAAAAAAGGATTTCTTTGGCTTTCAGTTTGAGGATTCTGCAGTCTCTGGCAATTAACCAGATGCTGATTAAAACCAGGAGAATAAGAGGTGTGCCATCCGCTTAAAACCTGCAAGCAGGCATCACTGTAGAGAATCATAAGGGCACAGGTATGAATAAAACTAAGTACTTGAGGAAAAAGACTGATGCACGGACTTCATGCCTCCCCTCTGCTGTTGCAGTCTTTGTTGTTAGTGCTTTGTGATGAAAAGTGGTGAAAGGATATATGCAGTCCTGTATTCGTGTTCGTGCTCCCATTGTTTGACTAGGAATTACATAGATTGCAAACTGAAGGACATGGGAATAGCAGATGCCTTGCAATACCCAAAAGGTTGCCCATGTTACAATGTAATATTTATCTGTCTGTTTTTCCACCTCTCTAGCTGTTATTCATTAGCAATGGAAACTGGCCGGTCTATGGATCTTTTTCATTTGTGACAATAGCCAAAATGTTGGGAGTAAGAGACAAGAAAGAGAGAGAGAGATGGAGAGAATTGGAGCATGTGAATAGTTTAGTGCAGCTGAATTACTTGGAGAAAACCCTCATTAAATATAGGATGATCTCCAGACCATGGAAGTGTGAAGCACAGATTGTACATCATCCTGCTCAGCATATGAACCTTATCAGCTCCCAGCTCTGTTTACCTGTCACCTGATTACTTCAGACTTTAGTTCAACTGTTTATTTTAAACCAATGACCAGTGAAATAAAGCTGACCTTTCCGTGCTCACTCACTAACATAACCATTCCTGACATGTATGTCTGCATGATTTAATATGGATAAAACATTTATTTTAAAGTCACATAAATCACCAAAATATGAGGTACCACCAGGAGTCCGTATAAAATGAATTGTTCAAAAGCGCTTAAGCTAAGCAACACTGTGGAATTTCAGCATTTTTAGTGGATTTCTGTGAAGATTGAAGTCCTTTTGTACGGACTCCTGGTGCTACCTCATTTTTTGGTGATTTATGTGATTTTTGTTTTATTTTGTTTCACCTAGAGGCTGGTATATAGTTTGTTTTGTTTATTTTAAAATATCAACTATTAAAATTCAGAAACAAAGCAGGGCATTTGAAGTAGTAGTGCCGACATCTGGGATTCATTTGATTGTTTATTATATGACTGTTCATTATTATGTACCATAAGATTATTACTGATGTAACCAGGGACGAATCAGAGACATGTTTAAACTGATACTTCCTAATGGCGTTTATATCATGTTATCGAATGATGAAAATAGCGAATGCTATTTCATCGGCCCCAAAACATCTAAACATGAAAATATCAAACATTCAGAACAGCAAATTTTTTCCCATGGAAAAAATTTGCTGCTCCAAAACATATACACACAAAACAAGCACATCAAACAAACAGCAACCACACACATACACTTAAATTCCTACATCTAATGCTATACTAAACTAAACATATACTACTATTTATCCACTTACCTTAGCCTAAACCCTAACCTTAAGGTCCATCACTATCGCACACTCACCTAACCCGCACCCTAATCCTAACTCACTTAAACCACCCCTAACCCTAAAGTCTGTCACTGTCGCACACACGCCTAACCCGCACCCTAACCCTAACTCACTTAACCCACCCCTAACCCTAACGTACAAACAATCGCACACTTACCTGAACCCAACCCGTAACTTTCCACCACAGCGCTAAGAACAGTGAAGCCACAGAAACGGCCAACCAAATTCTTTCCCGAGGAAAGAATTTGCTGTTCTGCAGCTTTGCTATTCTTAGCATTCACTGAATAGTGTTCGATATCAGAACATTCGAAGTTTTAATACTTCGATGTTCTGATATAGACCCTCCTAATGCAGTAACTTACCTATCAGTACATGCTTCAAATGGTTTAAACTTTGTAAATAAAAGATACTATGGCTTAAGTGGTATCATTGTACCACAAGTGTTGTGGCAGTGTGCGTAGCTACTAGTTGCTGACTGATCTCCATTTGTGCCAATCAAGTATATTAGGCAGAGTATATATAACCCATCCTCTCACCAAAGAAGTATTAAAACTCATTAAAATCAGAGAACAGTTGTAAAAGCCAACTAAAAATGTATGAGAACTGGATCGATATAGAAAAGCTGGAAATTATGGCACAGATCTGTCACAGAGAAGCTCATATTTTAGAATTAAAGATTACCAATTATTGTCATATTCTGTTGTTCTTCCTAATTCTTTATACAGCTCAGTTACACTGGGGACAGTCAGTGATGCAGAACTGCTCAGTTCTCAACTATCATGACAAGAGTGCATGATCTTTTGCATTCGTTCTAGGCTCCTTGGTTGATGTTAGTCAGTCTTGAAATGCTGTGTTGGACTTCCATGAAGGGAAAATCGATACAACTTTGTCAGTATATGTGATAGGTTCCTGCATTGCTTAGCAACACCATTACTAGCTTAAATACAATTTTTGACACATGCAAAACTACAAATCCTGCCAAGGTGTGTCTTTCGGCTTTTCCCGGTTAGGGGTCACCACAGCGGAACTCTGGTCCGCTAATGATTGGTAGTTGATTTTTACATGCCAAGTTACCAGCCCTTACGCACAACCTTCAACGAAGGTACGCCCATTCACGCATGTCTCCATGCAGAAGACGCTCTAGCTGAGAATCGAACCGGACAGCGTCTTATTGTGAGTCGACAACGGTACAGCAGCACAACCACCGTGGGTCTTTTTCCTAAAAAATGTTAATACTCTGAAGAGCTGTATTCTGAGACAACTTTAAAACACATTGTTTTCTGGCTGAAAAGTAAGCACAATCCCCATACATTATGGCAGTAACCTGCTTCCTTCTCTGCTTTTTTTCATTACCTCAGCCTAATGTGATATTTGGAGTCCTTAAGATGAGACTATTGATTAAATAAATGCTGATGCTGTTTTCTGCAACAAAATAGGAAACTGTGTTATCACTATTTAGGTCCAAATTAAAGATACATACACATATAAAACTTTGTTAATATTTTATATACGAAAACTATTGTTCTTTTTGTACAAGAAAAAAATGTACATTGTTGGTCTTATTACAGTTTCTGTCCATGAGACAGTCTGATGATCTATTAAGTTTTTAATTTCCTTTCCTCTTGGTTAGTCTAGTTGACAACTAAGAACAACAGCACACTTCACTGAAGTTAATAAAATCTGATTCTTTATTATTAGAGGTGCCTTTATTCTGTCATGTATTCTTTTTACAAACGTCTGTAGTTTAGCTTCACAAGATATTAAACATGCTTAAAAACGCATCCTTCATTCCATGCTATTGCCCTCTGCACCATTCCTCACTGCTTCACAGACCGCAAATGTGTTGAGACAACCATATTCAGATAAGCACTTTCCCAGGAATACAATAAGAACTGTGTTATATAAGTGATAGAAATATCTTACAACTAGGCTTCCACTCATAGGTTCATAGTTTATAGTTTAGTACTAAGCTAACTGCCCTTGCAAGCCATTTTAAGCCTAGCCAATTATCCCTTGTGAGATTCAAACCCTGCACCTTTTGTTTGTAAGGCAAACACCTTAACCATTAAGCCACCCTCCCAACCGGACAGCATAAGAAAATAATGTCACACATCAGCATTAAGAGATGAAAATCCTTTGAGTTTTATTATAACAAATACTTGATTTTTATGATAACAGACTTTATATAGTGTTTAAGACTGTTCATTGTTTTTTTGTTAAAAACCTTTTTTCAAACTGGTAGTACGGTCTTTTAATGGCCTACCTGTTTTCTTGAATCCTTTCCCCCAGACATTAACCTTTCTTAAAGACATATGTTATTTATATTCAGTTACACCAATGTTATATCCTTGCCTATACAACTCAGATTGGCTGAATAATGTACTATTTGCTGTTAAGGGGCTGGAAGAAACTGATGTATTTATAGATTTATTTTCTCATTGAGCAAAGTGGTTTCCATTCTGGTTTGCTAAAGAAGGGCTTGTTCTCTAAACATGCTGTGGACAATACTTAGAAGTACTTTACAGTGGGTTACAAATAGAAGAGCACTTGCTTTGCAGGATTATTGTTGCCTTTTCATTTTTTAACAAAACTCTGAAGTAATGGTACAGTGCATTTGTGTTGCCAATGTAGGTCATGTTATAAAATGTCTTTTATCCACTGATGCAAATACAAGTGTGTCTTTAATGTTTCTTTTACATCAGAAAATGACTTTAAGCATTTGCTATATGTCTTTGCAATGCTACAGATTGCTTTTGACGGTATGCTTCTTTTTTGCAATCTCATACCATGTAGGTAGTTTGCCTTTTATGGTTAGAAGGATAATGCATGTCTTTGTGTTGAATACACTGCTTAATATTAACGAACTTGAATTGGAGAACTATGATTGATTAATTATCCCTTCTAATGTTTCTTGCTTCTTGTTACCTGAGCGTACTGTTTCATTATATTTCCTACCCCTCTCTCTCTCTCTCTCTCTCTATATATATATATATATATATATATATATGTGTGTGTGTGTGTGTGCGCACGCGCAATCCCTATTTAATTTCGAAATACTGAAATCCCGAATTTTACTATTTCGAAAATAAAATACCAAAGTCTTGAAATACTGGTAAACCAGAAGCGCGAAATTCAAAATCACGAAGTACGGAGATTTTGAATTAGCGCTTCTGGTGTTGTGGTGTGTGAATGGTAAGATGTGAGTTTGGGTATGTTTGTATGTTTATGTCTGTTGGTTAGGGGCTTTAGTGTCTGTCAGTGTGTGTTTTGACTGTGACGTGTGTGTGTGTGTGTGAGGGTGTGTACAATGTGTGGGAGTGAGTTGCTTGTGTGTGTCTAAATGTGCGATCTTGGAGTTAGTATACATAAGTAGGAGGGTTCATATTACATTATCGAACTACCAGATGTTCGAACTTGAAGATTGAAATGTAATAGCATCGAAACATCAGAACAGCAAATTTTTTCCCAGGGAAAAAAATTTGCTGTTCCAAAAAACACACACACAACACAAGCACACCTAAAACCTTATAAACCTACACTAAACCTTACATACACAACTACATATGAACTAACCTTAACCCAAACCCTAACATCCGTCACTATCGCACACTTACCTTACCCGCACCCTAACCCTAAAGTCCGCACACTTACCTTAACCCATTCCATAACCTTCGCACCACAGTGGAGAAAATGTCGAAGCCGCAGAAACATCCAACTGAATTCTTTCCCTGGGAAAGAATTCAAACTTCCGTGGCTTCGACATTTTCACCTTTTGAACTTCCAGGTTCAAACTTCTGGTGTTCAACCTTCTGGAACTTCAATTAGGTAATAGGAACCCTAAGTAGGGGGGTGTGGGGGATGCAGGGGGCTTGCCCCACTTCTTCTCTGTAGTGTAGGATGTTATATGTGGGGGGGGAGTTGTGTGTATGTGGTTGTGTGTGCTGTGTCTGTAGTGTAGCGTCGGGATTTTGACTTTCGTGGTTTTAACGTTTTGGTGTTTGGTGTCTTCGGCTATGTAATTTTGAAATTCGGGATTTCAGTATTTCGAAATTACATCGTGAATCCGTGTGCGCATATAAACATACATATATGTTTATATATAATACACATGCACATGTGCGCATTTTATATAAGTATGTGTGTGTGCGTGTATGTACATATAAACATACATATATATTTATATATAATACACGCATACGCGTGCACATTTTATATAAGTATGTGTGTTTTTTTATATATATATATATATATATATATATATATATATATATGTATACACTTCTGTTGCCATTTCACTAATTTAGTAAATGCTGATGTTAATTTGGTTGATAAAGCTGCAGCTGACAGAAACGTCTAAAGTTTGTTTATGCAATGCCTGCACTCATCACATTGTCTTCTTGTCCTTTCTTCCAAATCAGCTGGTTTTCTAACAGTTTCTGTTCTGTAAACAAATTGCTGTGCAGTATTTGAGAATGAATTTAATAAGATCTTGCAGTTTTACTTCAGGCATATTGTATAATAACCAGTGTGTCCCAGCAGATGCCTGCTGGTTTCACAGATTTCTCTTCCTGTGGGTCAAGGACTGTCCAATGAGAGTATTAATGTTTGCCATTATTACTGAATTTATTCTAGGTGGTGATAAACAAAGAATCCCAAAACAGTACAGTCTGGAAATGTTATTTTGTTCCTAAAGGGCATGAATTCTTGAATGTTTTTTTTTCTCCTCTCAGGAAAGCAATAACAGAAGCAATAAGAAAATAATGTAATTTGTTTTAAATGAGCCTGCTGTCTATAACTGATTTTTACCACAAATAGAAAACTGAATATCTGTTGGAATGACACAGAAAAGCATTCTCGAGATGGAAATTACAAATAAACATAATCTTTAATCAGTAAACACTTTCACGTCTTAAAACACATATACATAGAGACTATGATTTTTTCCTCCACAACTGCCAAGATTAGAGATACAAACTTTTTTCCTTACACTTAAATATTAAAGACATTTGCAGTATATAGAAATAAATCTAGAAGTGAATCAAAACAACTCTGACCACTTTGCCTTCCATACTTTCTATGTCTTCATTATTGTCATAGTTCCACTTTTATAGTCTTTTATTATATCCCTTTTTGCCACAAACGTTTTCCCTACCAGTATTAAGACACACCAGCATTTACTGCAGTACTACATTTTTTAACCACCTGCCATTCTAGCTTTTAAGAAACGCTTCTTACATCATACCAGAGTTACTCTACACAACCATCACCGCTGTTCCCCATCCATGTAAAACAGATTTCATCCCTGAACCTATTCAAACAAAACCTCGACAACTGGATGAGAAATCATACATGTACCCCTGGTCTGGCCCACATGTTCCTTATGGACAGAGGCCATCAAAAAGTAAAATCTTATCAAAATTAACAGCATCCCCTTTAGAAATCCTTAGATACCTGCCTATTGTGAGCCCCCCATCGTAAGATACTTGGAACAAAATGGTTTTGGATGCGTGGCTTGACTTGTAAGTACCCTAGTGAGCATCAGTCTAGTAACAACTTTTGAATCTTCACATTTGTTTTATAGGGCACATATTCAGTTTGTCTGTTCTTTTTTTGAAGATGTTTTCAATGCTTTTCATGCTCTATTTTTACATCTAAAGTAGCTCTTCGTTTGTGATGATTTCTTCTCTTGAGATGGAGATGGTAATCAAGCTAGAGTATTTTGGTGAGATGCAAGAAGGGTATACTTCCTTTCTTTTACTTCCAGGAATGCATCTGCCATCGCAACGCAGCATGTGCCTGGTTATATAGAATGCCTTACTGCCCCATCTTCAGATGAGAGACTACTGAGTATGGTTACCACTGTCTTTTTTTAGTGCTGGCTCCTTAACACTGCTTCTCCTGCCATATGGTAGTCTGGCTTTAGCTTGCTGTGCCCTGAATTTCTTATTTACATTTTCTTTGCTAATGACCATATGCCAGTCTTGAATACTTTTGTTTTTCACAAGTCACTGCTCTTCCTTTTACTTCGATCTCTGTCCAAGTTTGTTATCATATTTAGAGCAACATATGTCTTTTTCAGGATGTTTTGCAGTTGTACAACCAACTAGTTGTTCATCTTTATCAACGTGGCATTCCCCCATAACCCTGTGCATCACCTCATAGCCATTTAATGTACATTAGCCAGTTAACCTGCTGGCCATGGTTGTGTGTGTGTGTGTGTGTGTGTGTGTGTGTGTGTGTGTGTGTGTGTGTGTGTGTGTGTGTGTGTGTGTGTGTGTGTGTGTGTGTGTCTGTGTGTGTGTGTGTGTGTGTGTGTGTGTGTGTGTGTGTGTGTGTGTGTGTGTGTGTGTGTGTGTGTGTGTGTGTGTGTGTGTGTGTGTGTGTGTGTGTATGTGTCTGTGTGTCAGAACCAGACACCTGCCATAGCCACTCAAGGAATTACAGCTTGATTGTTTAGCTGTAGCCCTACACCTTTGTTCCATGCCAGATTCTTTATTAAGTTAGATGTGCCTGTGTGCTAAGAAATGTGGCCCTAGGCACATTCCCACTGGATCCTAGGACAGCAACGCCCCCCTGGACCACCCTCCCATTCTCTTATCCTATGGAGTTACAGAATTGACCTGTCACCATTAGCATGACATGCTTGCCCAACCTCCTTGCACAGAAATGAGCAGGCAATGACTCATCATTCTTTTTCCCATTCTGCCAGCACCACTCTGTGCTTGGTCAACTAGACCCTGTTCTCCAGGGTCTACATCAGGCCTTCATCCTTTTATGGCAATGAAGCTCCCGTCCCCCATAACCCATGGCTTATCTTATTAGCAATGTTTAACCTCATATTGATGCTGAAACATTTTCTGAAATCCATGACTGTAATACAGTACAGTTCCATGAGAACTGACTGTAACAGTGGAAGTCTGAGTAGGGTCACTGTTGCAGTGATATTCATAATCATCCACAGGCTGTCTGTCTTTCTCTTTGTCTGCCTGGCTGGAATCCCAGCGTTCTGCACATGTCAAGGGGCAGGCTAGCATCCTCTGCAAGTAGAGGTGCACTCTTGCATTTGAGATAGAAAGAGCAACAGCCTTTCTATCTTCTGTTCTTTGCCAGCAATCCTTACAGAGACCATTTCCCATGTGCAGAAGAGCTGACTTTGTGACAGACTTTAGGATGAGACTCTGACTTGTGATATTGTAACCTGTAGTGCAAGGACTTTTGCATAGAAAGCAGGAGAAGGGGGTTATCCAGTAGAAGAACAAGTGACAGTCTGTGATGCACCATTGATCCAACTTGAATATCTGGTCTTATAGTGAGTTTTCACACAACTGAACTCTGTTCATTGTTAGGTCATTGCCACAATACTGTTCATAACATATTGGAAACAGACACTAGTACCTCCTTAAAATCTAAGGGGGAACTCTTGAAGTACTTCCTCAGAGAAGACCATGTCAGATCCACTGCTCACAGCCATGCTCAGCCTGCGGACTTGAATGTCCAGTACACAAAGAATGTATGAATGGGTGATCAGGTGTCCGCCTGACAAGTGGCCTGGATCAAAAGTGTCTGAAGAAGCCTGTCATTCTTACATCTTCCCTAGTATAATGCACTGTGACAAATTACTGTGGATGACTGTTTCTTTTCATAGCTGAAGACTGTGAAGTACATCAGGTACTTGGACAACATCAACTTAGTACTTCATTTGCCCTTCTTCCCATGCACAAGAGTTTTCTGATGGACTTGGTCCTATATAAATAGTGCTACATTGTCTGTTGAGTTACAACACATGCAGGATTTGCCTCCTTTGTTTTTGTGGTTTCAGGAAGAGTACCAGCAGCTACATTACCTAGATAAGGGATGTTTCTAAAACCATTTTTGACATACAAAGGATTTGTCCTTAGGCTGACTCTGTTAGTGTGAAAGACATTGCATGGTTGTTTTGCTTTCAGGGCTTATCATTCCAATTTCCTTCTTACAGATGCAATTGTGAACAAGATAATGTTTTTGTTAAATAAAATCAAGAATTCAATACACAGGAGGTTCAGATTCAAAAGTTTACTAGTGTACACCAGGAGGCAAAAAACGTACAAGTACAGAATTTTGTCTGACATGAAACAGGAAGCACACAATTTTATATAGGTTTAACATTTAAGCTATGCCCACCTTACTGACGTGATATGTCACAGGGCATCTACATCACTTTAGCTTACAGTCTTCTATTCATAAAGCTGTTGATGCTGTATATTTAAAAAAAAACTTTTCCTCTAGATACAATACGGCCTTGCTATCCAGCTGGTCAGACATAATGTCTTTCTGTAAAGTTACTTCTTCAAGGTTTCAAATCAGTTCGAATACAATAGCAGATTCAGTATTTTAATAATCTTCTTTGTTCTCTGTTACACTTTTCTACCAGCTGCGTGCTTATCTCAATAACACATATACAAGGCCAAATCATTCCAACAGGAAAGAGCAGAAGATTTCATTGTTTCACACATTTAATTTCCTGACCCAGCAGATAATCACTTGTGAAAAGCATAAACATTAAAACTTGCTAAGCTAGCATTCTGCCAGGGTCGAAGGTTAGCTTTGCTTCAAGCCACACTGCAGTTTCAAAACTACTTCACATTTAAACATGAATTAATCCTCTCTACTATATGATTAATAGAATAAAATGCATTATATACTACTTTGCTTTTAAACTAGCATTTCTCATGTATTCAAATACACATTTTTCTAACATTTTCCCCCCTATTAATACTTTTTATTCTATTTTGAAGTATGCATAGTGTCATTTCATCTCCTAACCTTTTCCACTTAGGATTTTCAGCTAGGTGAGTCATTCAATCTGTACTTCAGAAAAAATGTCATCTGAGATCAATCTTTCAATCTCAATATCTTGGTACAAAGTTTCAGTAACAGATACATCAATAAAATTTTTGATTAATCTTTTCATGCAGGGAATTCCACAGCAAACACATGCACCTATTAGGAGTATACCCACACAAATGGCAATCAGAATATTCATTAGGATGGAACCCCACCCCCCAAATAGATTCTGGAAAAAGTCCGTCAGTGGGTTTGGGCCTGGTTCAGTCATGGCTGATACTTGCTGAATTACCTCTGGGTGGTTATTAATTTCATGCCTATTATCTGGTATGTACGCACAGCATTCTTCTTTGATAAGCGCGCATGTACCACCTCTCACCGCTAGGGTGAATTCAAGAGCCATTCGATTTTGTAGCACAACAGTTCTCATTGCATTCAGTTCATCAGTCACCAGTTCTAGGGCAGAAAAAGTTGCATTACTCATTACTTCAAGAAGTTTCGACAACTTCCTCAGCTCCCAGATCAATTTGACTGCGCCGTAGGCCGGGAATATTCCTGCCCAGGATATAACACTGTCACTCAAGTCCATATGAGCCAATTTGCTTTTGTCTTTCACGGCATTATGATCTTTCCAGCCAGCTTCGATCTTTCCGACTGGATTCACAGGTTTTTTATCTGGACCTTCAGGTTTTTGAGCTGCTTCTCTCACGTTTCGTATCTTACCCAAAGGTAATTCTGCAGTACGTCTTATTGCCGGAACCAAATAACCCAAAAAACAACTGCCGGACCAGTTCTCAGGTAACCATTTATATGCCTTTTTCCCCACAAATAAAATAACAGTTTTCTACTTTAGTACTAATACGCATCAGCCCTGCATGAAACATTTTCTGATCTATAACTGACAATTGTTTAAACAAAACTGGATTTTTGCGAATGTCATTCATAGTTGTTTTCAATGAGTTCAAATACGAGAAATAATTAGTATTGCAAAAAGTATTGCCATTACCATTCTTAATATAACATCAGTAAGATATGGTTATATTACAATTGCTCCAGCCCACCTGGAGGGTATCATTTTTATAAAAACATACAACTCCTTTTTGTGTGACAGGTAAAAATAAAGCTATTTTGTCCTGTGATCTCACAGTTCCTGTATCAAAAAGTAAATTCTCCCAAGTCTCATTTATCCCCAAAGGGACAGCGGACATTATCAGTCCTCCATATGCTGTTGGTATAGCTGTACAAACCCAGCAATTTGAAATGTTCATAGTCTCTGCATATACACGTTTCATGGCTAGGTATGTGTTAAAATTTGGATGCCAGTCTATAGACGTTTCATCACACCTTCCCACTTTCACTTGTGTGGATGTATGTAGGATAAACCACAACAAGAGGAAAATTGTCACAATTACAGTCAATAAATGTATACTCAACAAAATGATTATGCAACATCTCTGGGGTTGATCTAAATTTCTGTTCGCTTTGTTTTTGGCCATCTTGGTCTGGTTGTGTATCAGTCACAAAGTTTTTATCAAGTAGAAAGTTCGTTACCAGTTTGCAGTGTGTCAAATGAACCCAAGACATCCTCTCGGCCACTCTAACAGCAGTAGGCGTTGCCAACAGAACCTGGTACGGTCCCTCCCACTTTGGACTCGCCCAATTCTTTCTTTTCGTCACTTTCAGCCAAACGTATGTCCCAGGAGCCAAGACTGCTTCCACCGGTCTGGTCTGTTCCTTATCTGAAAAAGAGTTAAACTGCAAAACAGATTTATTTGTTAACAGTTTCCTCATATAACTAGCTAATGAACTGTCAGACTCTTGCTTTGCAGGCATGAGAGCTTTCCACTGAGGCACATAATATGCTCTCCCAAAAACCATTTCAAAGGGAGTCAAACCCTTTACATTTGGAACCATTCTCATACTCAGTAGTGCTAAAGGCAGACAGTGTTTCCAATTCTTTTGGGTCTCCTCAACTAACTTCCTAAGCTTACTTTTTAGGGTACCATTGTACCTTTCCACCAGTCCTGCTGACTGTGGGTGGTAGGCACAATGGTTCTTTAAGGAGATACCAAAAAATCTCCCAAGTTGGTGGATTGTCTGGTTTACAAAATGTGTGCCGTTGTCACTATAAATCCTTTCCGGAATGCCAAATCTAGGGATTACTTCTTTTATCAGGGCTTTCGCCACTGTTGCTGCATCCGGGTTTTTGGTTGGAAAAGCTTCTACCCATTTAGAAAACATGTCTACAATAACTAAACAAAACTTTTTCCCTTCACATTTATTCAATTCTATGAAATCCATACAAATAGTATGGAACGGATACGGTGGTATAGGAAAACTTCCTTGCTTGGTTTTAAATGCCCCTTGTGCATGATGCTTGTTACAAGTATGACAAGCTGCACAAAATTTTTTTGTGTAGTTTGTGTATCCATATGTTTGGAATATTCGATTTACTAACTGTACCATCCCCCCTGTTGAGACATGGCACTGCCCATGGCTCAACAAAGCTGCATATCTAAATAAATCAGACGGCAATATCGGTTTTCTTTCGTTGGAAATGTACAGTCCATTCTCAAGAATTGCACCTCGTTTTACCCATTTTTGTTTTTCTGCTTTTGTAGTAAGTGTCTGCATTGTTTTTAACATGTCTAAATCTAAAATCTCAGAGGGTTGTAATTCCTCATTCAAAAGTAAAGTTTCTGAGTCTGAGGCTGCTTGCTTTGCAGCTGCATCAGCTCATGCATTGCCTTTTGAAATCTTATACTGCTGTTTCGTATGAGCTACACATTTACAAATAGCTACTTTGGTAAGTAACTGAATAGATTCTAATAATTCCAAAATAAATTGCGCATGATTAATAGGTTTTACACTAGATGTTATCATTCCTCTATTTTTCCATTTTTGTGCAAATACATGTACTGTAGAAAAAGCATACTGTCTATCAGTATATATGTTCACACACTTGTTTTTTGCTAAAGTACATGCCGTCGTCAAAGCTATCAATTCTGCTGCTTGTGCAGATAAGTTATGTGGTAAGGATTGGGCTTCTAGAATTTCAGTGTCTGTAACTACTGCATACCCTACCAGATTCTTCCCTGTAGGACCCCTTCTGCATGAGCCGTCCATGTAATATGTCACCTCGGCATTGTCCAAGGGCATATCCGTGAGATCTTGTCTCGGTAAAGCTAGCTGTTCAATTTCCTGCAGGCAGCTGTGTGGTGTGCCCTCCGCAGGAGTTGGGAGTAATGTTGATGGATTTAATGTCGTACATCGTTCAATTGTCATATGAGGTTGGCTCAGCAGTATAGTCATACACGAAAGATGTCTAGCAGAGGTAAGGTATGCCACTTTTTCTTGCAGTAAAAGTATTGCGACTGCATGAGGCACTCTCAATGTGAGAGGGTGGAATAACACCACTGAGGCCGAAGCCTGTACTGCCATTGCAGCTGCAACTACTGCCTGTACACAGTGAGGCAAAGATCACGCCACTGGATCTAACAGTGATGAATAATAGGCTATGGGGCATTGCTTATCCCCATGTTGTTGCGTCAGTACTGACGTCATATATCCTTGCTTACAATCTATGGTCTGAAAAAAACGTTTGCGATAATTTGGAAGTCCTAAAACTAATGAAGAAGCTATCAACTGCTTCAACCTGCAGAAAGTCGTTTCTGCTTCGGTTGTCCATTGTAAAATATCTTGTGCTGCCATTGGTGTCTTATATATCAAGTCAGTCAGTGGAGCAGATTCCAAAGCATAATTTGGTATCCAGCTTCGGCAGAAATTAGTTGTACCTAAGAAAGACATAATTTCTTTCTTGGTTGTTGGTTTGGGTGCTTGCAAAATTGCTGTTTTTCTTTCCTCATCTAGTATTCTACCTTCATTGGATATTACATATCCCAAGTATCTAACTTGTTTTCTCCAAAGTTGTAACTTACTTTTGTTTACTTTGTGTCCTTGTGTTGCTAAAAATTTCAATAACGCCACAGTATCTTCCCTGCACTGTTGCTGGGTGGGGGCTGCTAGCAAGATGTCATCTACGTAAAGTAGAATTTGACTACCTCCCGGTGGGGTAAACCCTGCCAGGTTGCTAGCCATTTCTTGTGCAAATATTGTTGGGCTCTCACAATATCCCTGTGGTAGTCGAGTATACGTATACCTTTTACCTTGAAATGTAAATGCAAACCAATATTGACTATCAGGATGTATAGGTATTGAAAAGAAAGCATTGCTAATATCTACCACAGAGAAATACTTCTGTTGCGGTTCTAAATCGTTTAACAAAGTATGTGGGTCTGGCACCGTAGGTGCTCTAGGTATTACTGCATTATTTACAGCTTGTAAATCTTGTACCATCCGCCACTCCCCATTTGCTTTTTTAACAGGAAATAGGGGTGTATTACATGGTGAATCAGGAGATTCTACCAGTACTCCTTCTTTAAGTAATGCTGCTATTATAGGCTTAATTCCTATTTCTGAATCCTTTCTCAAAGGGTATTGTCTTTTCTGTGGTCTAAAAGCTGACTTTGGGGTAATTGTAACTGGTCCTGCTGTTCGAATAAGTCCTACATCTGACTTGCCTGTTGACCAAAGAGTTGTTGGAATTTCACATAAGGCCTTTTCTTCTTCTTCTAATAAGAACGCTAATCAGCTGTCCTCGCTAGATTGCATGTGTACAGCTGGATGTGTCTGTGTTAACCAGTTCAGTTTTTGTTTTTGTATCCCTTGTTCTGATAGTTCTAAATCAGTCTGTTTCTCCCATCTTGTTACTTTTTCTCCTAAGTCTGCCCATTTGACACTTTTGTTCTTTGTCAAGCTGACATGCGGTAACCGATTTGATCTATACAATGCAAGGAATTCTTGAGGTAACGAACAGCTAACTACACTGTTCCCCTCAGTATCCCAGTACAAAGTACGCAAAACCAATCTAGTTGCATGATTTCTAAACAATTCTTGCTCATACTCTCTATCAGGTCCTGGTGTAGTACAGTAGTATAGAGTACAGTGTAACAAATGCTGTCGATCACTGTCAAGGGAGGGGGCTTTACTGATGGCTACATTCATCAGTTCCTCAATTACTGCCCCTGGACTAGTCGTGTCTAGGTCCTGGCTGTGCCAGTAAAAAGTTTCACCCTCCGATCGCACTACAAAGGTATCCATTTGTCTCTGTGCCTCCATACCTTGTACAGTTGGAACTACTGCTATGCCAAATATCTGCATAAGGTCTCTGCCCAATAGGTTTACTGGACACTTTGCAGAAACAACAATTTTACTTCTCTGGGTCATACCTGAAACAGGGTCAGTTATTGCTATATCATGGGAAAGTGGTTCCCTATATAGCTGTCCATTCGCTGCTTTCACTAATATATAATCAGGTGATTCAGAATGTTCTGGTAACTTGGAGGGGTGTATCAAAGTCCGTGATGCTCCTGAGTCACACAGGAATTTGACTTCCCTTCCCTCCACCAGAAGTGTAACTTCCGGTTTCGTATCTGCTAAGTAGAGCTCTAAACTCAATAATGCTAACTCCAAAATTTCACTTTCTTCATCCTCCATATCTACTTGCACTTCCTCTACTCCTTCTATCACATTTACATTTGTTTTTTGTTTATTAACTTTTCCTGATGATTTCTGACTACCACATGATGTATCCTCACTATCATATAGTCAGTCCTCATCTCCCTTATCTTCTGTAATTACCTTTTTGTTTTGCCTACAATCCCTTGCTAGATGTCCCTTTTTCCCGCACTTGAAGCATTCACCTCTCTTTTTCCTCTCTTCAAAATCTTCTGATCATTTATCAGACTGTTTGTTTCCCTGGGCATTTTTCTTGCCCTTTTTACCAGACTGTAATACAAATACTTCAGCTCCATCTTCAGCAGTGAAGACTTGCGCCTTCTTTTTCTTTTTACTATTAAAATGTCTTTCAGCATGTCTAGCGTATTCAAGTAAGGCTTGTAGCCTCCCTGTTCAATGGTCTATCATATGCTTTGTAATGAAGCTACTAATAGGTGCAATGCAACCTTTCAAAAATGCATTTTTTAATTGTTGTTCATACGGGGAATCATTCGTTTGGTTCTCAGGAACCGACATACCGCTATGATTATAAAAACATTCTAATAATCTAGCATAATACCCATCTATCGTCTCATTTTCCTGTTGTATGCATTGATTAATGCAAGTCCAGTCTGCTCTAGGTTTCCATTTCTCAGAGATTCGGTCTGTCAGACCTTTCACTCTGTTGTCTAACTCTGCGTCACTATGTGGGAGTGGTCTAAGCTCTGCATTGCGAGGATTCCAGGTGCCACAAATCATGTGCCAATCTGGACCTATAATTTGTCTTACTACTTTTTCTACTTCCTCCCCATTCAAGTGGTAACTCAACCTCATGCCTTGTAAATCTTCTAAAAATTTCGTAAAATTAACTTTTGGATGGGGGATTCCCTCAGTAGCCTTCCGAATATCCTCCGGTGTCCATGGTCTGTATACTAGGAGTGTTGGGTTTTGCCCTTCCTGTCCTGCCTGAGGATTGGAACTTCTATAAGTGGGCATATTTCTTCCTCACTCTTATCCTGTAGGTTTCTCTCTATTTGATATGATTCTGTGTCCCTATGTGTTTTACGTGTTCTGGACCTAGTTTCAATAGGATCTCTAACAAATGGTTGTGGTCTTGCTGAAACTTCACGATAACGCGGAGGCGGACCAGCCTGTCCACTCGCTTCATATCCTGAAAAGGGTAAGGGAGGGGGCAAGGGAGGAGGAGCTGTTGCTATTACCAAGTTATTATCCTCTTTGTCTAAAAATAATGTTTTTGAATTTTTAAGCTTTTGTTCTCTACGATTCGCTTCCTCAATCCACCTGATGCCTAATTGGCGTTGCTTTTTTGCCTGACCTCCCGCATCAGATTTAAGCTGTTTAAGGAGTTTAACTAGTGAAGTTTTATCTAGTTTACCATCAAATTCATATTTGTTAACCCATTTCGTATAATACCTAATGTTATCGGAACGTTGTGATTGCATGTATTTTGCGTCTTCGGTTAGGGGCGGATCTCGCGATGTTTTAGTGCACTGATTACCCATGACAAAGAAAATGTTACGTAACCCTTTTTATCACGTAATATCAAGTTCTCAGTTCCTGTTCACAGTTTATCTAGAATAACTGCCTACCTTATTCTGTTACCCTGATCTATGACCAAATATACAGTACTTCCTTTTGTCCCTGATCTGCAAAACAAATCTTGACAACAATATACTGTAACCTAGTCCCTGATCTAAAACAGAAAAAAGGCAAATTCTTCCTACCTGAGCCTCCGGTATTGAACTGTCCAATGTCCACTCTTTGGCCACAGATCAGAAAGTGGCCAGCCTCTTTAATGGACAATTCAGTCGGAGGTCTTTTCATCCAAGAAGAACCGTTTCGGTAACTTCTCCTGCACAGTATTCGACCACCGGTAGACTCTGATCTGCAGCTGTCTGAGGGAATTTTCCGGCTCAAAAGGACCAAACTGTTTAATAAAATCAAGAATTCAATACACAGGAGGTTCAGATTCAAAAGTTTACTAGTGTACACCAGGAGGCAAAAAACGTACAAGTACAGAATTTTGTCTGACATGAAACAAGAAGCACACAATTTTATATAGGTTTAACATTTAAGCTATGCCCACCTTACTGACGTGATATGTCACAGGGCATCTACATCACTTTAGCTTACAGTCTTCTATTCATAAAGCTGTTGATGCTGTATATTTAAAAAAAACTTTTCCTCTAAATACAATACGGCCTTGCTATCCAGCTGGTCAGACATAATGTCTTTCTGTAAAGTTACTTCTTCAAGGTTTCATATCAGTTCGAATACAATAGCAGATTCAGTCTCTTAATAATCTTCTTTGTTCTCTGTTACACTTTCCTACCAGCTGTGTGCTTATCTCAATAACACATATACAAGGCCAAATCATTCCAACAGGAAAGAGCAGAAGATTTCATTGTTTCATACATTTAATTTCCTGACCCAGCAGATAATCACTTGTGAAAAACATAAACATTAAAACTTGCTAAGCTAGCATTCTGCCAGGGTCGAAGGTTAGCTTTGCTTCAAGCCACACTGCAGTTTCAAAACTACTTCACATTTAAACATGAATTAATCCTCTCTACTATATGATTAATAGAATAAAATGCATTATATACTACTTTGCTTTTTAAACTAGCATTTCTCATGTATTCAAATACACATTTTTCTAACAGTTTTCTAAGATAGAAACATGAACAATGCTGAGGATGCTAGGTCAAATGGCACCAATGTCAACTGCTTCAGACTGACATTCATATCTCAGGGGAGGGATAGCTCTTCTAATTGGTGATATGTGAATCGCTCACCTTACAGGTTGCTTGACTTAGGATTCCCTTGTTAGACTAGTTGAAGGAATGCAGATATGGCTGCTGGGATAATGCTCTTCCTTTGTTGTTTGGCACCCTGTTCACTACAGTGTGAACTCCCTCTGGATGTAGGACAGCACCAGACCTCCATATTTGAGGGTCATGAATGCTAACCATTCAGTTTTTCTCCGGTTCAGTGTGGCTTAAAGAACCATAAGAATAGTAAAAACCATCCAGTGCACAGCCTTAGAGAAGCTCCTAGTCATTGTGCAGTCCATGCCAAACTGTGCACACCTTTAGAGAAGCTCCTGGTCATTGTGCAGTCCATGCCAAACTATGCACAGCCTTAGAGAAGCTCCTGGCCATTGTGCAGTCCATGCTAAATTGTGCACAGCCTTAGAGAAGCTCTTGGTCATTGTGCAATCCATGCCAAACTGTGCACAGCCGTAGAGAAGCTCCTGGTCATTGTGTAGTCCATACCAAACTATGCACAGCCTTAGATAAGCTCTTGTTCATTGTGCAGTCCATGCCAAACTGCAGGCAAATGGAGTGTAGAGAAGTGACTTCTCTCTTGGGGGTCTAGGCTCTGCAGTTTTCTGTGTGCAGGGTTATCCCTGGTAATGACTTCATCTTGTTTGGGCAGAATGTGTCTTATGGAGGTTCACTGAAAACATCAGACAATTGGCAGTGGTCTCTGGTAATACTGAGATTCTCCAGTATATGGTGTTGCAATTATACTTGCATCTGGTAATCATCTAAGTATTGGTAGATGGGTTCCCTTTTTGTCTGAGGAAGGACACGACTGGGACCAGGCATTTTTTGAATATACTTGCCACAGCAGAGAACCTGAAGGGAAAGGAAATAAATTGGTATGCTATGGTCTGACTGACAGCATTAGAAATATCTTGTTGTCATTGTGAGTGAGTATATGTAAATAACCATTCTTCAGTTCTAGTATGA
Source organism: Protopterus annectens (assembly GCF_019279795.1). Lineage (NCBI taxonomy): Eukaryota > Metazoa > Chordata > Ceratodontiformes > Protopteridae > Protopterus > Protopterus annectens. The sequence continues at coordinate 298,788,503 of NC_056735.1, forward strand.
TCATAAAGGCTTGAGCAAGAAGTAACAGAAGCAGCAGCTGCAGTGTGAATATCCTAAATTTGGATAGCTATTGACTGAGTTTGAGCCTGGCGAGGCCCAGAATGAATCTCCATGATCTATCTCTCCTAGGAACCAGACAAATCAGGAATTGAAACTCAACCCTTCTTCCTGCTGTGATAAACATCATATTATCACTTCATCTGCTGAATGAGGACAAAGTCTGGTGCATTGTATCAGGGCATCCCCATAAAAAAGTGGAATAGATTCAAACTCTGTTGTGTACCATTTCTTTATTGTGCCCTGCATCCCGTTATCTGACATTATCTTCACCCATGTTGCTGTGAAGTGGCAGAACTTGCTTTTCAGTAGCACCAACTAAAGGGGATGGGCGAAGGACACAATCCTAGTCATGAACTCTCCGGGGGAGTGACTGAACTACTTCCTGTTTTTATCCTTCTTCTTAGCCTTCCATATGTGCATTTACTTTGATTTATTTTCCTTTATCTGCTGATCTTTTGGCTGATGCCTGAAAAAATGAACAGTCTTGAAGGGGCAATTTCTGCTGCGCTGTTAAATTGCAGGATGCATAGCTGATTTGTGATTTACCAAAGATCGTTGTCTTCCTCCAAGTTTTTGAATATGTCCTGCTAAGGGTTCCCAAACAAGGATTCTTTGTCCAATGTGGGTATTCAAGAGCTCCCCTTTGATGTCCTGAGGTAGCACCTTATTCATAAGAGAGACAAGGCATCTGATGACTGGACTGGTAGCTGCCATTCTAAAGACTGTATCCACCACATTATAACTGTACTAAATTACCTCCACCTTAGGAGAACTGAGCAAGCTTCAGAATCTGTGACTTTAAAAATTCTTCCTGAATTTCTAAGTGGAAATCAAAGATTCTTGACTGGTACACTTAATAGCACAAATCTGGTAATCTATCATGCTAAAGAACAAAGCATAGACCTCCTGAATCTGTACAGGACCATGATTTCCCTGTCTTTTGGCAATGTATTTGAGCCTGCTAAAAGCTTTCCACTTTTGTGTGCCTCTAGAGAAATATTTACAGACACTGGTTGTACAGAGGCATCTTCAAATGTCTTAAAAAAACAGAACTGCTATGGACCTGTGGTCTTAGGCTACTGTAGATTATAAAAAAAAACTTTTTTTTTTTTTTTGCTAGGTCGATGTGCAAATTAGGTAGACAAAACTGTTCTTTGGTCCAATCAAAATCTTTCTCTCTTCATATTCCATTGGAATACATTAGGAAGAACTTGGTGGAATACTTTTCTTGTGTTTAGGATCTTTGTATGTTTCTTAATGAATGGCTGAATTTTATGAACCTGGTTTGGGCTATTATCAACATGTTTTATTTTTATTTTAAGAATACAACCAAGATTAGGCATCTCATTCAGTCTTCAGCCGTATTGATGGTGGTCAGGTATTGGTTGCAGTGTTCCCTACCTCAGGTTTTTGTTTACTGACATGGCACTTTTGTAGGGGGTACATAACTGTGCACTAGATTATTACCTAAGTCACATTATTGTACTCCTGTCAGATCTGCATGGGCTGCTGACTGAGGCTACTTTAACATCTTAACTATCTTAACTGCTATGTCCTTCATTAGATGTGCTGTGCTTATGAACAATAGTTGATGACATGTTGTGTACAACTGGACACCTCAGGTCATCAGGTGGAAGACTGCTAATGGTTATAATGACCAGTATGTAGACATCTGACAAATTATTGCCTATCTTGCCTGATTCAGGTGTGAGATTCTGGGCACTCCTTTAGGATGTCTCTAGAATGCCATTGTTTGTTAGAGTCTGTCTAAAGCCTATTAAAGGCATTTTATCTGATTTTACATTTAGCATTTTTTATAGTCAAGATTTCCTGCTGTTTTGGATTTAGGTCTGTTGCCTTTTATTATTTGTCCTTGGTTTTGTTTTGTCTGTTTTTAAATGCCTAAGATTCTAGCATTTCAGCTCTTTAAGTAAAAAAAAAATAATGATAATAAATAGTCCCAGGACTGGTGACATATACTTGACATAAAATTATGCCATGAAGGCCCAGTTAAAGAATTGCAATTTGTCTGTCACACTGTATAAGAGAAGGGAAGAACAGACATAATGATAGCAACTGGCCACCTTTTTAAGAAAAGTGAAATAGATGTGTACCTTTAGCATAATTTAAATACAGAAGCCTTAGATTTAATAATACATCAAGAAAAAATATCATTCTTTTTGTTAAATGTTAATGCCATGTGTTATTAATGTTGTAAATTTAGAAATGCTTTCTTTAGTGTTGTATTAGAATAATAAACATATTAATGTTACTAACTTGGGAGATTTGCTAATGCATCATATAAAGTCCGTACATTGAGTTTATTTAGTTTATGAAGAGCTCCATAAACTGAAATTCAATGTTTTAAACAAGCCAACTAAGTAAATAATAAAGCACAAAAGAGTGTGAATTGTATAGCATGATCCTAAAGAGATGAGAGCCTTATAAGTTTATTTATTTTATTTACATTTGTTTACCCGAAATTCCAACTGGACACAGGTCCTTTTCAGTAGCGGCCCAGGGAGAAAAGCTCCACAGAACAATAAATGAGCAATGGAGTACATGAATAACAATTGAATATACATACAACAGACAAATAATACATACTGCAACAAACATTAGCTATACATACAGTATGAAACATAGCAATGAATAGATATACCAATATCTAGCTAGAGGCTAGGAATAAAGGTAGGATGTATATACAGATAGTGCTAAGCTCAAACAGATACTGTTCTAAACTCATATACCCAAATCTTATATACAAATATTGCACTAAACTCAAGCAGATATAAAGCAGAAGCTGCACACGAAGGTGGAACAAGCTAGAAGGGCTAATGGGATGGAAGGGGAAGATAAAGGAGTAAGAGAGGAGACTGAGTGAGTAGTATACGTGGTAGTGAGAGGAACCTAGGTGAAAGTCAGTTGAGCTGACTAATCCATGAATCTTCTTCACCTCATGAATGTATTATTAATAGCCTTATTGCATTTATAAAATGGGAGATCTATAATTGTTATATATATTAAGATGTAAAATTAACTCTTTTAGTCAACTGAGTCATGTATTTCTTATTGCAATTTAACATTAAGAACTCATTGAATCAAAGGCTATACAAGTTTTTGAGATATTTTTTTCTGTGTGGATTTTAAACATGATTGCTGATGCTGCATTTCTGGTGTCTACAAATAGATATTTTGCAGGTCTTGCATCAAAATACTAGAAACTGCTTAAGTTATAAGGCATGTATTCAAGAAATTAAATATATCTGTAACTTTGGCAGCTGTAAATACATTTTTTTTTCATTAATGGTCCACAGCTACATAATTAACCCACGTTTTTCTGTACTCAACAGTCATAAGTACAATCACAAAAGAGTGCAGTGTCCAAAAATAACCCCAGTCTGAGAGTGCTGAAAATCAAACCATGAATATAAACTATAAAAACCAAAAAGAACAGACGCCACCACACTTTATTCACAGTTAAGCGCTTTCATCCCAAAATTACTAGGGACTTCATCAAATCAACCCAGCACTTATATACCATTTAACACACAAATACCAATAAAACAATTAAAAGTTCAATTAATTAACTACTATTAACTAGTACTAAAATGAACTTATACCAAGTATATTAGATAAATAGCATAAAAAATAAAAACATTTTTTCTACTACCCCACCAAATTTTTCATTTTAAGCACACAGTTAATACTGACATTCTCATTAATACTGAAATCATTTTTTGAAGGGAGCTTCACTTACATGCTTACACAGAAACTTCTTATATGTAATAATATATTGTGGTAAATAAAAATTACAAGATACTGCAAATCGATATTTAAAAACAGCAATTACACATTAGAGAGCTGATCACTGATGTGTGGCCTGGCATCAAATAACTACAAGCTCATTTCATTGAACTATCAGGTAAACTGTGAAACTGACTGTCCTCAACTCTATCTGGGAAAGGAATTTTGCAGTTCCCATATGGAATTTTTTGCTGTTGGTGTATGAAATTATCCACCATGATGGAATGGTGAGTGCAATGACAGTGCAATAGTTTGTAAAGTGGTGATCCCATGATGGCATGCTGACAATGTATTCACTAAATCTTTTAAATTTGTAAAGTTTAAACAAATGATTAGAGGATTTATGGAAAGACTGCAGGTACATTAAAGTATGGTAAGACTATGAGTTGCTATCAAACTTTTGCTTATAGTCCTAATTTTGATTCCTTCAGTCACCATTTGTATACTGTGTGACACCAAGGAAGTCATTGAACCAGACCATGTCCATAGGTTACCCCTGAAAAAATGCAGTTTAAATATATAAAAATTCAATGCAGGCATATAGTTTTGGTATTTAGCAATAAAACTGCTTAAGGATGTAGTCAAATTCCTTATAAATGGAAGAAAAGTCTTTTAAGTAGTAACACATATTAAAAGCAGTTGTTTCTTTATTAAATTAGCCTGCATGTCAAATAACATCTGCTACTATTTAATGGAAGGGTGTTCACAACTTTAAACTTTCTGCATTACCTTTTCAGTGGTAAAAGATGAGTTGAAATGCCCACATTATTAGAATACACATACTTTTATAAATATCTTAGATGTATCTAAAGGGTTCTCAGTCTGTCTGTCCATTTATGTAACTGTGTTATTTAATAATTGTTGCAATGTTTTAATTTGTTTTCTCATTATTCCTCAGCAGTGGGTATGGAATGTTGACCAAGGAATGCTCGTTGTGGAACACCACTGCTCAAAATGTAGGCTCTCTCAGAATTCTGTGCACATTGAATAACAGAAGCCTATACGGTACATGGTGCATTTTAATTCCTTTCCAAATTCAAAAGAAGACAACTTTGTTAAGCACCTTTCCAACTTAAGAAAGGTGCGTAACAAAGATTTGTTTTACTTTTATAAGAGAATAAGCATCAGCCACTGCTTGCCACCACTAAATAGCAGCATGAAACTAAAGCAGCCTTAAAGTTGTTAATACACTTCACTGTCACAAAAGGGTGGAACACTGAAGTGCTGAATCGATTTTAAAGGTGTTCATTCGTCAGAAGGAACCTTGTGGTTGATGACAGATTGGGTTAGTTAATTGTTTTATTGCTTTCAGAGCTGTAAAACTTTTCATACTGCTACCTTTTCCCCCATAACTAGTAGTACATAGAATCAGCTAAAGCTCCATAATCTAGAGGAAATAATGTTTGTGTTTCTTGAGTCATCAAACAGTCATGAGTTTTTGATATGCTATCAGGATTTACCTTTCAAGCTTTGCTTTACTCTGCTCTCAAAGCAAATTTCTTGACCATCGTGTCTTGAACATATAACTTGGTTGCAATTAGACACTTGACAAAAACAGTTGTAATCAAAACTGTAAACACAGCCCATCTTGTCTAATGTGCTGGTGTTTATAAGGAGAGAGTAATGATCGCAGAATAATCACATAAGAAGTATTTAGCAATGCTATTTTATTCATTTGCTTTAGTTATAGGGTCCCATTCAACATACAGTAGAAGCCATGTTTATATATATATATAGGTTCATAGGTACATACTAGGCTATCTGCCAGAGGGCATTTATAAGCCTAGCCAGTGTGTGTCGGCTTTTGCCGCCCCATTGATTAATTAACTGAGCCTCTATCAAGCAGAGCCATAACTGACCCTCTGTCAAACAGAGCCAATGAAGTGATTCCAGGGGTGTATTTTCTGTTACCCATCCACTCGCCAAGGTTTTTCTTGAAGAGTGTTAGTGAGGGGCTCTCCCTGATGTAATTTGGAATTTTGTTCCAAAGCATGGGGAGTCTCTGTGACAGGAATCTATCCCTCCAGCATGTTCTGTTTATTGTTGTGGCGAGGTTTAGCTCACTAGAGCGCGTGGCTCGCAGTGACTTGGATTTCTTTAGGTGGAGCATGTCCATCAATTCTGAGTTGGACATGGCTTTGTACGTCAGGCAGAGATCACCTCTGAGTAAGCGATATGCCACTGAGTACAGCTGGAGTTTTTTCAGTTGGGCTGCATAGGACATATGTTTGAGACCAGTAATCCTCTTGCTGAGGTACTTTTGTGGTGTTTCCATCTGTTGAAAGTGTCTTGTGAGGTACATCCCAAATGGGGCATTGTACTCTATGATGGGTCTAATGAGTGATGAGTAGAGGGGCACTATAACCTCTTTATTTCTAGATGCAAACTCTTTAGTAATTAGATGGGCCACATAGAAGGATTACCTAACTACTTTGGCAATACGATTGTCAAAGGAGACATTACTATCTACCTGGGTCCCCAGATCTCTTATTACCTGTTCTGTATTAAGGGGACTGCCACCTATGTGGTAATTCGTGGGTGTTTTGTTTTTCCCAAACGGGATGACTATGCATTTTTTGGCATTTAGCTTGAGGCCATGACTTTGACACCAGGTGTCCATCTCAGTAAGGCCCTTTTGGAGGATGTCCGTGTCAGCCAGAGAGTCAATTATGGCCCCCAGTTTGCAGTCATCAGAGAACTTGGTTGGCCATAGTCCTCCTGTGTGTGCCTGTACTTCTGAGAAGTATATGCTGAACAGTAGGGGTCCCAGGACCAAGCCTTGCAGGACACCACCTGTGACTGGTTTAGAGTTGGACCTGGAGCCTGATGTTCTTACAGTGTGAGTTCTGTCTGTAAGCCAGTTGGCAACTCATCTCGTGACGTAGGGGTTTATGTTCAGGCTGGTGAGTTTTTCTGTAATACCCGAGTGGGGAATGGTGTCAAAAACCTTGGCGAGGTCAAGGTAGGCTGTGTGAACCGCCTTTCCCTCATCTATGGCCTTGGTGACTGTCTTGAAGAAGTCCACCAGGTTTAGTAGACATGATCTGCCCTTAACAAAGCCGAACTGGGTCAGATCAAATGTTTGGAGGTTCCCAATGACTTTGTTAATGAGTTACATGATGATGCTCTCCATAGCCTTGCAGACCAGGCTAGTCAGGCTTATGACTATATATAGTTACCAGGGTCAGTTGTGGCCCCTCCTTTGTAGAGAGGAATAACCGTTGCTGTGCACCATTCTATGGGCATGTAGCCTGTGGAGAGGCTGAGGTTGAACAGCATGTTCAGGTGGGGGGCTAGTTCATTCTGTAGTTCATGCAAGATGCAGCCTGGGACACCATCTGGTCCCATTGACGCTGTGTTTTTGGCTTTTGAAAGGGCTGTTTTCACCTGTGCATGTGTGAGTTTTGGGACAGTACACTTTTCCGGTATTGTTGTGGGCCCTTTTGGAGGGGAGAGGGGGGTGAAGTTTGCACTGAATCTATCTGCCAGGATGTTGGCAATATCGATATGTTCAGTATATTTTGTGCTATTTTGCACTAGTTCAGTGCATATCTGCGAGTTGCCACTTATTTATTTATTCATTTTACATTTGTTGACTGGGCTAGTCTAGCTGAATACATGTCCTTTTTCAGTAGAGGCCCAGGGAGATAAGCTCCAAAGTTAAGTAAAATTTACATAAAAACAGTAGTTAAAAAACACAATACATAAAACAAGTCTACAATAGTTAAAAGTTCAATACTTAAAAAGCATATTTCTATGAATTACTACACATGAGAGGATTAACAATATTTGGATAGAGAAAAGATATAAAAAATGAGACTTATGTTTAGGAAATAAGTATAGAGGCAAAGGAAAGTTTAGAATTGGCACATGTGTAGGAGAATACAAGGGTTCAGTTATTGAGACATATGGGATAGAAAGAAGAAAGAGAATGAAGGAAATAGATGAAAGAAGAAAGAACAAACAAAGCACTAGCTAGTGTACAGGTGACTTCTGAGGAGTTTAGTTACAAAGAGGTCATAGCAGGGAAGATAGGGGTAGAGCAAGGAGAAGAGATAGGGGGATGAACTATGGTTCAGTCTGGTTTTGATTCTTAACATAGCTAAAGAAGGCTTTGTGGTTACCTTTTGAATACTTGGCTATTTTTCTTTTGAAGTTAGCCTTGGATGATTTCATGAGGGACCTCAGTTTCTTACTGATACTGATTAGGGATGTCTTTCTTTCTTGGGATTTGCTTTTTTCTGAACTAGTTTCCTCCTTCTATTGTATAGCCTGTTTATTGCAGGGGTCCAGCAAACTGGTTTCCTTCTCTTAGAGGAGTGAGTCTTGGTTTTGCTAGGGATGGCACAATCCATGCATCCTTGTAGGTGCTCATAGAGTGAATTTATAAAGGTTTCTGCATCTTTGGCAGCGTTATCCTTTAGCGTGGGGGCTGTGAAACTTACCACCTCTGTCTTAAGTAAGGTGAAGTTTGATTTGGAAAAGTTATTTACTGTGGTTTCCTTAGTTGGGGGTAGTGGTGGGGTGTGGACATCCAGAGTGATTAGTTTATGGTCTGATCTAACCAGTGACGGGTTGACCTCCGATGTGGAACACCTGTTGCCCATGTTGGTGATGACCAGGTCCAATATGTTTTCATCTCTGGTAGGGGAGTTTACCAGCTGATCCAGGGTGTTTGAGCTGATGAATTCCAGGACCTGGAAATTTGTACTCGAGTAGTTTTCCCAGTGAATGGTAGGGTAATTGAAATCGCCCAATATCAGGGTGTTTGGTGGGACTTTCATGTTTTCCAGTGTCTCCAGAAAGGCGGAATGGGGGTCCTGGGCCATGGAGGGTGATCTGTAGCAAGCTACAATTTGGATTGCAGTTTTGCCCATTGTTAGTTGCACATGGATGATCTCAGAGGTATCATGCTGCACCACTAACCTGGAGGTGTGGGTATCCTTGATGAATATGGATACACCCCCTCCTTTTGTGTTTTGGTCCGTGTTCTGTAGCCGAAACGTGTGTTATGAGTTGTAGCCCGGTAGTGCTGGGGTGCTCTCTGGAGCCTTGAACCTGGTTTCAGTTACTGCACAGATGTCGATGTTCTCCATACTGAGGAGTGCTTCGAGCGCATGCATTTTGAGATTTAAACTCCTGGCGTTGAGTAGCATAACCCTCAGTTTTTTATTAATTGTGCTGTTTATGGAGGTGGGTTTGACTTTTGAGCCTTGCCTAAAAAAGGCACTATGGGGGCAACAAGAGCTTTGGCCAGTATTCGAAAGCCTAGGGGTGACAAGTGCAAGCCGTCTCTTGCGAAGCAACATGGCTTGTCAAGCATGTCATCCCAAGCTGACAGACACTGGATCCCCTTTGAATGACACCAGAAGCTTAGCCGATTGTTGAAATTGATAATTTTTTCTTTATACTGAGGTATCATTCTTGGTGAGGGCAAGATGCTACTCAGGGTCAGGGTCATACCAGCCTGGGCTACATGATCAGAGAGCTCTTCCATCTCTCTTTCATGTAGTCCAGGGAGGTATGTCTCAGGTCATTCACACCAACATGAACAATGACAGAGTCATACTTGTACTTGTTCTGGAGTGATCTGAGTGCTTGTGTTATGCGGCGGATTCTGGCTCCCGACAGGCAGCTAACAGTAACCTTCTCCTTGTCCAGCCTAGTGAATGGGATGTCAGTGTGCTTGACTATAGAGTCACCTATTACTAGTGCGTTAGGTATGTTATTTTGCCTTAAGGGCTGTGATTGTGCGGCACACTGATTTTGTGTTTTATGTGTTGTCTGGTTTGTGACGGGAAGTACAGGTTGTTTGGGTGTCTGCTTTGGAGGTCTCTGATGCTTTTGCAGGTTTTTATTTAGAGCCTCCTAGTATGATTTTGTGTATTTTTTGCCAGTGCTGTTTTAGTAGGTCTGTGTGCGAAGTTTTAGTAGGTCTGTTCCTTTTGTTCATGTTTTATTGTCATTCCTTCATCATCTCTCAAATATTTATACACTCTCTTCTGCTCAAGTTCTTTTATATCACATTCTTGTCCCAAACTGATAATTTCTTGGTGCTGCAGCTTTCCTGCTTTAAAGGTTGTTTTTGTACATTTATCAAGACCAAATGACATTCTTATATCATCTGAGAAAGTTTTGACTACTTGCTCTGATGAGCTATACAGTTTTAAATCATCTGACAGCCAAACTGTAATCATGACCTAATCTGTTAAAGAGATACATTAATGGGTTAATGGTAAGACAAAACAGCATTGGTGACAGAGTCACCCTGGAATATTCCCTTTGAAGTTTTATCCCTGGGATAATAACTTGTCCTTTATCACGGCTTAGCTGCAATGTGGTTTGCTACTGTTTCATCGTCACTTTAATGTAATTGATCAATGTAAAGTGTATCTTATACATCTGTAAGCACAATTTTATCCATGAGTGTGGGATGCTGTTAAATGCTTTTTTGTAATCTGTCCATGCCATTCTTAGCTTCTTCCCCTTTTTGCAATTCTCCATTGTGACTTTATTTAACAACAAAGGATTACTTGTGCCATATGACTTTCTTTTGTTACCCTTTTGTTCTAGTGCCATAAATGAGTTTTCTCTAAATTCTATCAGTATCAATTCCAGTTTATAGAATCATAGGTAGGTACTAGGCTATTGGCCTTAGGGCCTATACAAGCCTAGCCAAAAAGGTACCCTGGCTTTTGCCAACCAAGAAATTATTTTTCTGTGCCCCTGTTAAGCAGAGCCACAGAGGTGATCCCCGGGGTGAATTTCCTATTTTCCATCCAATCATCAAGATTTTTTTTGAAGAGTGCTAATGAGGAGCTTTGTTTGATATAAATAGGTAGTTTGTTCCAGAGTTTGGGAAGTCTCTGGGACAGGAATCTATCCCTCCAGCATGTTCTGTTTATTGTGTTGACAAGGTTTAGGTCCCTAGAGTGTGTAGCTAGGAGGGATTGGGATTTCTTTAAATGGAGTATATCCAACAGCTCTGGGTTTGACAAAGCTTTGTATGTTAGGCAGAGATTGCCTCTGAGTAGGCGATATATGACGGAGTAAAGCTGGAGTTTTTTGAGACGGTCTGCGTAGGGCATCTGTTTGAGGCCAGTAATCCTCTTTGTGAGGTATTTCTGCGGCCTTTCCAGTTGTTGTATGTCTTGTGAGGTACATACCAAAAGGGGTGTTGTACTCTATAATGGGTCTAATGAGTGATGAGTAGAGGGGAACAATGACCTCTTTTTTCCTGGATGAGAAACCTTTTGTGATGAAGTGTGCCACGTAGAAGGATTTCCTGACTACTGTAGCAATGTGATTATCAAAGGAGAGACTACTGTCCACCTGTGTCCCAAAAGTCTCTTATCACACTTTCAGTGTAAAGTAGACTACCACCTATGTGGTAGCTCATGGGTACAGAGTTTTTACCAAAGGGGATGACAATGCACTTTTTGGCATTGATCTTGAGGCCATGGCTTTGACACCAAGCATCTGTCTCAGTGAGGCCCTTTTGCAGGATGTCCACATTGTTAGGAGTTTCAATTATGGCTCCTAGTTTGCAGTCATCTGTGAACTTCATTAGCCAAAGACCTTCTGTGTTAGCCTGTACTTCAGAAAAGTAGATACCAAACAGGAGAGGACCCAGGACTGAACCCTGTGGTACTCCACTTGTCACTGGCCTGAAGTCGGATTTGGAGTCTGCTACTTTCACAGTGTGGGTTCTGTCAGTGAACCAGTTGGCAACCCATCTTGTCATATAGGGATTTATACCTAGTTTAGTGAGTTTATCTATAATTCCAGAGTGGGGGATGGTGTCAAAAGCCTTGGCGAGATCTAGATAGACTGTGTGAACCACCTTACCCTCATCTACGGCTTTGGTGACTGCTTCAAAGAAGTCAATAAGGTTTAGGAGACATGATCTGCCTTTTACAAACCCAAACTGGGTGGGTTCCAGAGTTTGGAGATTACCAATGTCTTTGTTTATAAGTTCCATGATGATACATTCCATGGGCTTGCAGACCAGGCTCATTAGGCTAATGAGGTGGTAGTTCCTGAGGTCCATGGTGGCTCCCCCTTTGTGGAGTGGGATAACCGTCGCTGTGCACCATTCAGTGGGCACAAAGCCTGAGGTGAGGCTATGATTGAACATGGTACTTAGGTGGGGTACCATTTCATTCTGTAGTTCATGTAGAATGCAGCCTGGGATGTTGTCAGGTCCCATGGAAGCTGTGTCCTTGGCTTTGGAGAGTGTGGTTTTTACCTTTGTAGCCATGATTACAGGAACTTTGCCTTCTTCTGGTATAGAGATGGGTCCTTTAGGGGGTGAGGGTGGGGTAAAGTTTGCACTGAACCTGTCTGCCAGGATGTTGGCAATATCAGTTGGTTCTATATATTTAGTGTCATTGTGCTGTAACTCAGAGCAGATCTGAGTGTTGCCAGTGAGATTCTTGACGTAGCTATAGAATGCTTTGTGGTTGTCTTTAGAATCAGTGGTGATTTTGCTTATATAACTAGCTTTGGAGGATTTTATGAGGAATCTCAGCTTCTTACTGAGGCTGACCAGGGAGTTCTTCCAGTCATGGGATTTTACTCTTTTTTGCAACAGTTTCTTTCTTCTGTTGTAGAGTTTGTTTAAGTCAGGGGACCACCAGATTGGCTTCTTTTTTTTTTGAGGATAGCATCTTGGTTCTGTTAGGGATAGCACAATCCATGCACTTGTGTAAATGCTTATAAAGTGCATTTATGTAGAATTCAGCAGTCGTACCTCTATTGTTCATCTGCATGGGTGTTGTGAAGTTTGCCACTTCTGACTTAAGAAGCATGAAGTTGGCTTTGGAGACTTTTTTTTACAGTGGTTTCCCTAATGGGGTTGGGGGCGGGATGTGGATGTCTAGACTGATTAGCTTGTGGTCTGATCTGACCATCGAGGAATTGACCTCTGGTGTGGAACACCACTTGCCCATGTTGGTAATGACCAGGTCTAGGATATTGCTGCCCCTGGTGGGGGAGTGGATAAGTTGAATCAAGGCATTGGAATTTATGAATTCCAGAAAACGTTGAGCAAAAGAGTTGGTACATGAGTAGTTTTCCCAGTTAATGGTGGGGTAGTTGAAATCGCCCATTATTAGGGTGTTGAGTTGTACCCTAATATTTTCCAGTGTATCAAGAAATGAGGAGTGGGAGTTCTGGAGCATGGTGGGAGATCTGCAGCAAGTTACAATTTGGATTGCGGTCTTGCCCAGAGTTAGTTGCACTTGGATAATCTCTTATGCATTATGTTGAGCGACTAGCCTGGAGGTGTGGATATCCTTAATGAATATGGACATGCCTCCACCTTTAGTGTTTCAGTCCAGGTTAGGTGGCCGAAAGGTGTGGTATGAATTATAGCCTGGTAATGCACGGGTGCTCTCTGCAGCCTTGAATCAGGTCTCTGTCACTGCACAGATGTTGATGTTCTCCATTTTAAGGACTTCTAGCATTGAGTAGCATTACCCTCAGATTTTGCTTGCTTGTACCTGTTACAGTGGTGAATTTGTCATTTGAACCTTGCCTAAAAAGGCACTATAGGGGTGGCAAGAGCCTTAGCCAGTATCCGGAATCCCAAGGTCGACAGGTGCAGGCCATCTCTGGCAAAGCATTATGGTCTGTCGATCATGTGATCCCAGGCAGATAGATACTGGATCCCCTTAGAATGACACCAGAAGCTTTGCCAATTGTTGAAGTCAGTCATTTTGTCCTTGTACTGTGGTATCATTCTGGGGGATGGCAGGATGCTACTCAAGGCTATGGTCATACCTGCCTGGGCTACAAGATTGGAGAGCTCCTCCATGTCTCTCTTCATGTAGTCCAGGAAGGTACAACTCAGGTCATTCACACCAACATGGACAATGACTGAGTCATAGTTGTACTTGTTGTGGAGTGACCTGAGTGCGTGCATTATGTGACGGATCCTGGCACCCGACAGGCAGCTGACAGTAACTTTCCCCTTGTTTAGCCTGGTGAGTGGAACATCAGTGTGCCTGATTAGAGAGTCACCTATGACTAGAGTGTTGGGTACGTTGTTATGCCTTATGGGCTGTGCTTGAGTGTCACACTGAGTTTGTGGGCTAAGTGTCATTTGGGTTGTGTTGGGAGGTGGAGGTTGCATGTGTTTCTGCTTTGGAGGTCTCTGTTGCTTGAGCAGGTTTTTATTGAGGGCCTCCATGAATGTAGGTGTGTGTTTTGTGTTGCTATGTGTGTGTTTTGATGGTGTAGGTTTTGTGGGACTATGTGATGAGTGTGGTGTGGTGCAAGTGTTTACCTTCTCCTCTTGACTGTAGTTTATCCATCATTGGAAGACAAGCTATTGGTCTATAATTTTTAGGATAGCTTGCTGGTTCACTCTTAAGGAGTATATTTTTTCTATTGTTAACCAGGTTGGTGTCTGTGTGGAGTGTGCATATAAGTAGTTCTTACTATGTTTTTCATAGGGCTACTGAGTTTAATCTTGAGACCATGAATACGAGTTTGGTGGTCTTTGAAAACCTTGGCATAGGACCCCACTAAACCTTCACACCAAAAGATACCACTGATGATGGTTTAAGCATCCTATAAAGGTAACCACTGGGTGGCACCAGGCTGACTTGTTTCAGGATTGTTCAATATGTAGAGGTTGCATTGAAAAACATAGACATAATGTAAAAGGGTTATTTCTGTTATATGGCTTGTAAATGAGTGAGTATCCCTCAAGATGAACTGGCATCTACTAAGGAAGGGGGGGGGGGGTTCTTTGAAACTTTTTTGAAATTCAGCATTGGTGCACTCCTGGATTTGTTTTTTGGCATGAGGGAACATATCTATGCCATTGAGAAAGCCAATATCACCAATGCCTTGGCAAAAAATATATTAGACAATGGTTCCTCACATAGTTTTAAATTTAGCGTTTTGGAATTGGTTAGTAAAGGAGGTAGATTGGGTAACATCAGGAGTCGCACAGAGGAAAGGGAAGGGAAATGGATATTGAAATTACAAGCCCATAAATTTGGGCTGAATGAAAGAGTAGCATTAAAACCTTTTCTAGCCAATAGACCACTAAGGCATTAGTTTTATGTGTTTTTCACTTCATTATAGGTGGTCTCTTCGATGTTTTTAATTAGTTTTCAGCCTTTTAACTATTTCTTGTATTTGATTTGCTCATTTAAACAAGGCAATGATGTCATTTAGTGTATATAAGAACTTGTTAGTTAACTGCATTTGATGTCTGATGAAGCGTTGATTTCAACTGCAGTTTCATTCGTTTGTTTGTATGGTTTTATCATATTAAACCTTGGATTTTTATCTATTTGGACAGTGCTTCGTTTTTACAGTTCATGGTGCACTCCTCTGATTTCTTTTTGCATTTATTATAAAACAGTTTGAGAAAGCTTGTCATTTCTAAAGATTTAATAAACTGAGTGTTGGCAACACTTTTTATAAATGTGAGAGGTGTATAGTAGAATATTTAACAAAAGTTGTGGAATGAAATTTATTCCTGAGTATGGTCAGAAAATATCTTGGTATCTGTGAATTCCTTACATCTTGTGCAGGCTCCTTCCTCCATACTTATTTGCAACAGACCTATAGAAAACATGGAATGAGCCCCTATTCTGTTTTTTTTTTTTTTTTTTTAGCCATTACACTAATAATTTGTAAAGTATCCTACAGTATACCCAGCTTTTGGGGTGAGCGAATCATTAAACTGTTCACTTTTGGCAAAATGTTTTGCAAACTATTTAAAATAAATCTGGTGTAAAGATCCTCTTCAGAAATGGGATGGATCCTCACTGATACATACATTAGCAGCAAAGTGCAGACTCCCACAAAACCCAAGCTGTCCCGATAACACTCTGTTCTTTCAGACCTGCATCTAAACCTTAAACCCGGTCAGTGCGTCTGTCCAGAATGGTGTGCTTGTTGCCCATCTGTTCAGAAGAGCTGCACGTGCTGCCCATCTGTTCAAAAGGGCCAAACTTGTTGCCCATTTGCTCAGAAGGGCCACACTTGTTGCCCATCTGTTCAGAAGGACTGCACTTTTGTCCATTTGTTCAGAAGGGCCGCACTTTTATCCATCTGTTCAGAAGGGCCGCACGCTTGTCCATTTGTTCAGAAGGACCACACTTTTATCCTTCTGTACAGAAGGGCCGCACTTTTGTCCATTTGTTCAGAAGGGCCACATTTTTATCCATCTGTTCAGAAGGGCCGCACTTGTTTTCCATCTATTCAGAAGGGCAACAAGTGCAGCTTCACTCTTCTACTATAATGTTACCCACTAGAAACTGCAGAGCCCTGCATCCCTTTCTCCTCTTATTAATTATCAGACTGTCCTGTCTTTCCCATTAATGACTGATGCTCTCTACTTCCCTATTGTCCAAACTAATTAAACTTTAATTGTAAATTTTGTAAAAAAAAAATCCCTTTTTTCAATTTATTGTACTTTATCCAACCTTCTTGTATTGTCTGTTCCAGTACAGAGAAGACTATTTGTTATTCAACTGCATACTTTGAAATATGTTTGTAAGACTTTATAATTCTCCATGTTTTACTTTGATTTGCTTTTGCCTGACCACGGTCTAAAAATTATCCATGGGATTAATTCTGTACCCTGATTAATGTGTATAAATAAAATTAACTGTAGTCAGAGTGCTGTGTTCTTTACTCCCATCACCATGGTGGCTGTCGTAGGCTGCTTACACTTTTATCCCTTTCAGTGGTAGTCAGTATGTTCTTGCCAATCTCATACACACTAGTTACAAGAATTTTTATGAGAATGACGATTCCAGATAAGATGAGACAGAGAATTGTGAAAAATACATAATAACAGCATTCACAGAGGGGCAACAACCCTATGTGTCCAATTGTGGGGTTTTATTCCGACACTTACAACCTACTTGTAACCATAGCCAAGATCACGGTATAAACTTAGGCCAGTAATCTTTTTTTTATTTATTTATTTATTTTTTTTTAATAGTTTCTCTGTTGTCAGAATAATGACCATACACCCTAATTTTACCTATCACAACAGTGACCTGAATATTACAGGTGCCTCCCCTCTTCTATTCCAGCATTGATTTCTGTATTTCAGCCATGATCAAGTTGCCCACTCTGCATGTTTATAATGCAGTTGAACATCACAAATCCCTAATGCACATGCTGATGTAAATTCCATGCTATTGTATGCTACAAAAGCCACCCAGGATCCATTTGCCTAATTCTAGCCAGGGGCATACAAGTTATGTCAGAGAATTGTATCTCTCTCTAACACTGTGATAAGTGAAGGTTAAGGTGTCAAGAGATGTAAAACCCCTGTAGTACCATATAATCCCCTCTACTTCTAGACCCACCTTTTAGCACCCAGTCTGCCACTCTCTGCCATACAATCAGTAGCTTTTTTTGCATCAGTTTCTGCTGTTTCTTAATCCTAACCATGTTTGTATTTAACCTTGCACCTCAGGAATTTAGTGTATTTGGATTTCTTGATGCTTTGCTCTATTACAAGGCACATCTAAGTCTGTCAGATTGAGAAGTGCAAAATCGATGAATATGCTTGTACAATATTCAAAAAAAGAGGTTACAACACTCCCCCAAACTTCCTACGACAAATAAACTGAAGAAGTGGTGACTAGTGAAGTGCATGTCTTCAAATTAAAGTAGGAATCCAGAGATAAAACAAACATGTTTTTATTTACAAAATAAGATTAAGCACTTTCGTCCTTACAAATCAAGGACTTCATCAGAATAAGTTAAAACAAGCCTAAAAGACAGTTAAACACAAATGCCCTGAGATTCCTTGATTTTGTTAATGCAAATGCCTTGGAACAGCTAGTTGATACCCCCCAAGAGGTGATAATATCTTGGACTTGGTATTAACCAACATGAGTAACCACTGCAGCATCCCTATAGTATCATCTTCCCTGGTAAGATCCGACCACAAATAGTCACTTTTAAAGTCACTATCTTCCCCAACCCCCCTCTAGCTAGGATCAGACATAAAAATTTCTCCAAAGCTGATTACAGCCTCCTGAGGGATAGTATAAACAGCTTCACAGCCCCCCCCCCCTGTAGAAACTGGCTCCAATTTCCAAAACTACACCAAAGCACTATACGAGCATTTATATAGATGCATGGAATCAGGAATATCCAACAGCACTAAATTATTCTCCACAAAAAAAGAGTAAACCTGTCTGGTGGACATCTGCAATAAATAAACTCTATAATAAAAGGAAAAAAAATTGCTGTCCAAGAAAAAGGAGGAGCTGGTGCCCAACTGGAAGCAATGTCTCCTTAGCCTGAACAAGCAAATAAGAGCACTAGTGAAATCCTCCAAAGCAAACTTTGAGTCCAAATTGGCCACATCTGTTAGAGACAATCATAAGGCCTTCTTCACGTATGTCTGCAACCTCAAATGAAGCACCCAGATCTGTTCAGAACTAATGATCAAGCACACCACATATACAAATGCTGTAGATATAGCAAACTTGCTGGCTGACAGATTCAGTGAAAACTTTACCCCTCCGTCCCCCCCATCAATAAATCAAGACATCCCCAGTACCTGCCCCTTTCCCCTTATATGTAGGGAACAGGTCATCACTGCTCTCTCAAAGGCAAAAAATACAGCCTGCATGGGACCTGATAACATCCCAGGCTGTATCCTACATGAACTCAGGCAGGAACTTGCAGCACCATTAGGCACCCTATTCTACCAAAGCCTGAGTACTGGCTTCATCCCAGCTGAGTGGAGGAAGCCACTGTCATCCCTTTACACAAAGGTCCACCGATCTGGGAAATTATAGACACATCAGCCTAACGAACCTGATCTGCAAGGCCATGGAACGGATTATCATGGACCTCATTAACAAGAACATTGGCAACCTCCAAACACTTGATCCCACACAGTTTGGCTTTGTCAAGGGGAGGTCATGTCTGCTAAATTTGGTTGACTTCTTTGAGATGAGGGGAAGACAGTGCACACCGCTACCTTGACCTGGCCAAAGCATTTGACACTATTCCCCACTCAGGCATAATAGATAAACTATCTCAACTAGTCAACAATCCAAATGTTACCAGATGGGTAGCAAACTGACTCTCTGATAGAACCCATGTAGTCAAAATAGAGGAAGCCACCTTAAGCATTAGACCCATAACAAATGGCGTACCCCAGGTTTTGGTCTTGGGGCCTCTGTTATTTGGGATATAGTTTTCTGAGGTGCAGGACAAACCAGTGGGCTATGGCTGACCAACTTTGCAGATGACTGCAAGCTGGGTGCTGTCATCAGTTCCCCTAGTGATGTGGACATCCTCCAAGAGGGTCTCACTCAGACAAATGACTGGTACCAGAAACATGGCCTCAAGCTGAATACCAAAAAATGCATCATCATCCCCTATGGGGAGAGTAACGTCCCAACAAAGTTATTTATTTATTTATTGACATTTGTTAACTGGGTTGGTCCAACTGGGCCAGAAGCCCATTTTCAGTGGAGACCTGAGGAGAAAAGCTCGAGATTACAAACATTTTACATTACAAAGACATTACAGATTAAAAATTCACACTCAGCAATTTACAGTATTTATGACAAAGTCACAGGTCAAGATACTACAAAAATAAGATGTACAACAGTGATAGAGTAGACAGTTTGAAAAAACACATAGTGCCTCAGCTTGCAGCATTTATGCAAAAAGATATAAAAAGAAAATACATTGCAATATACAAGTGTTCACTTTTGAGAGGATTAGCTAATTAGATAAACAACTCGTAGGTTACCAGTTAAGAGATAGGGAGAGAATATTATATATCTGCAGTTGATGGGGATATGAAACAAGGGATAAGAAGAGGTTAAGTGGGGTCATGGCAGGGGATGGTCTTTGAGTTGAGAAGGTGCAGTTTAAGTTCTTTTTTGAACTGTAAAAGGTGGGGAATGGAGTGAATGTGTATAGGAAGTTTGCTCCAAGCTTGGGATAGGGAGCATTTATACAGAAGTTTTCCCACATTTTGTTGAATGGTATATTTGCAAAAGTTGCTGGTTAGAGGTGAGTAGGGTCCGAGAAAGGAAGTAGGTAGATATGAAAGAGGATCGAATAGGGCAGGAAGATGGTTTGCATAGAATATTGTGTAGTATTTGAAATTGTGATAGGAGTTGTTGGGGAAGTTCAAGCCATTGGAGAGTGTTTAGTGATAGGCAGTGGTCTGAGTTGTATGGAGAGTTTGTAATGAGTCTAGCTGTTTTGTGGTATGTTTGTTGAAGTTTGAGCAAGGTTGTGGATTGAATGTTAGAACTGGGGAGCATGTAGAAGGGGGGAGAAGAGCTTGTGCCAGGGGGAGTCTGGCATTGGGGTTTAGGAATTTTTGGTTTTGGCATAGTAATCCTAGTTTCTGGTGAGTTTTTTTTATACATTGGAGTATGTTCATAGGTAGGTACTAGGCTATCAGCCCTGTGGCCTATACAAGCCCAGCCAAAAAGGTACCCTGGCTTTTGCCAACCAAGAAAATTATTTTCCTGTGCCACTGTCGAGTAGAGCCACAGAGGTGATCCCCAGGGTGAATTTCCTATTTCCCATCCAATCATCAAGATTTTTCTTGAAGAGTGCTAATGAAGAGCTTTGTTTGATATAGATAGGTAGTTTATTCCAGAGTATGGGAAGTCTCTGGGACAGGAATCTATCCCTCCAGCATGTTCTGTTTATTGTGGTGACAAGGTTTAGGTCCCTAGAGCATGTAGCTCAGAGGGATTGGGATTTCTTTAAGTGGAGCATGTCCAACAGCTCTGGGTTTCACATAGCTTTGTATGTTAGGCAGAGATCACCTCCGAGTAGGCGATATGCGACAGAGTAGAGATGGAGTTTTTTCAGACGGTCTGCGTAGGGCATCTGTTTGCGGCCGGTAATCCTCTTTGTGAGGTATTTCTGCGGCCTGTACAGTTGTTGTAGATGTCTTGTGAGGTACATACTAAATGGGGCATTGTACTCTATAATGGGTCTAATGAGTGATGAGTAGAGGGGAAGAATGATCTCTTTTTTTCTGGATGAGAAAACTTTTGTGATGAGGTGTGCCACGTAGAAGGATTTCCTGACTACTGTGGTGATGTGATTATCAAAGGAAAGACTACTGTCCACCTGTGTCCCAAGGTCTCTTATCACACTTTCAGTGTTAAGTATACTACCGCTTATGTTGTAGTTCATGGGTACAGAGTTTTTACCAAAGGGGATGACAATGCACTTTTTAGCATTGAGCTAATGTGATGATTAAACTTAAGTTCATCATCTATGATAGCACCTAGGAGCTTTGTGTGGGGTTCAGGTTTTATAATAGTGTTATTAGAGGATGTAATAGTGAAGGTTGATTTATGACGAAAAAGGGAACGGGGAAGAAACAGCAAGAGTTTAGTCATTTTTGAGTTAAGAATGAGAAGATTGTTGGACGGCCACTTCTCCATGGATAGAAAAGTGTTTTGTGTTAGAGTGAGAAGTTCAAGAGATATTTTGGATGTAGAGATGAGAGTCATGTCATCGGCATATTGGATTGGGAACGATTGTTGACAAGATGTATAGAGTTCATTTGTAAAAATGTTAAACAGGAGGGGACCCAGGATCGAACCTTGTGGGACACTGAAAGGGACTGGAGTATAGAGAAAGCAGGATGATAGACATCTGACTGATTGCTGCCTAAAGGAGAGATAGCTGGAGAACCAGGCTAGGGAGGTAGCAGATAGGTTGAGGTTAGCAACTTTAGATAGCAGTATAGGGTGAGAGACTATATCAAAAGCTTTAACTAGGTCAACAAAGAGACAGGATATGAGTTGATTGTTATCACGGGCCACGGCGATAGCATGAGTAAAAGATAGGAGGGCAGTTGTGCTATGGTTAGGATGGAAACCATGCTAAGTGGGAGTGAGAAGGTTACACTGTAGGAGATAGTTGAGAAGTTGAGTATGAATGCATTTTTCGAGTATTTTAGAGAGGGGGATAGGATGGCGATGAGTCTAGAGTTAGATGGGTCAGTTGATGTTCATCTCAATTGCTTCCTTTGCCCAAGTTATTGCATTCTGCAAGGATAGCAAAACTATGGAAAGGTTGAGTAAAAAGGTTTACACTTCTGCTACCCCAGCTTTTAGGGCTATTAATTATCAGACCCATATGTCTAGGTACGTGTTGGCTCTTCTTTCTTAGGCCTGTCAATTTCTGATTCTCCAAACTCCTTGGGTAAAACTTCTGTTCTTTCCTTGCTAGGGACTTCCTCTCAAGCAGTTTGTCATTCTATTAAATGTGATGCAGCAGGTGCCTCTTCTAGTGCTGCTGTTTTGGGTTCAGTGATAAGGAGGTATTCTTGGCTTAGGCTTCAACATCTACCTGATGTTATTAAAACTAAGTGGATGAATACTTCTCGATTATAAACTGTTGTTGGGGAAGCTTCTGCTGGTTTTAAGTCCCTTCAGGATATGGGTAATGCCTTACAGGAGCTTAAACATATGTTTGTTTCTCCTCTTCCTTAATTTCAGAGAAACTACCCTGATAAGCCTGCCTTTGCTCATAGGCAATCCCATCCTTCTACTAAAGGTAGGAAGAATGGCAAACAGGCCCTCCTGCTAAGGCTACTCAGTTTTCAAAGACCCCGAAGCTTTCCTTTCCAGACAAACCAGGTGCTGTATGACTCTCCTTCTTTTCCCAGACACATTCCTCTTTCTTTTCACCTTTCTCTTCCTGTTTGGTTTCAGATCACTAAGGATTATTGAGTTCTGTCGATTATTCGTCAGGGGTACTTCATGGTGTGGAAATTCATTCCTCCTTTTATGGGCATTTCTTAGCCTCCTTGGGAGCAACTTCCCTTTTTTCCAGCCATTCTTCAAAATCTCTTGACTCAGGGTACTAGTCAAGAAGTGCCTGTGTCCCAAAGGGGAAAAGGGCTCTACTCCAGACTGATTGTATTGCTCAGAAAAGAGTACACATGGAGATGTATTCTAGACCTTTCTAATCTAAACACTTTTCTAAAAGTGCCTTCCTTTCGGATGTTGTCCCTTCAGATTCTATTTCCTCTCTTGCTCTCTCAGGTCTATATGGTGTCTCTGAATCTCAAGGATGCTTATCTCCATATTCTGACCCATCCTCTTTTATAGGATCATAGGAAGTTACTAGGCTATTGCCCCTAAGGCCCTTACAAGCCTAGACAGGAATTTAGCCCATATTTCAGCAAGTCAGCACCTATGCCACTGTCCAGCAGGGACACAGGTGGAGTCCCAGGGGTGTATTTTCTGTTCCCCATCCAGTTATCCAGGTTGTACTTAAAACGGGTTAATGAGGTACTCTGCTTTATGTGGAGTGGGAGTCTATTCCACAAAAGGGGGGAGTCTCTGGGGTACATATCTGTCCTGTCAACAACTCCTATTGATGTCACAGACTAAATTGAGGTCATGCTGCAGGTTACTCGAGTGGAGCTTGACTTGCAGATATGCAGCAGTCCCATCAAGGCGGGGTCTGAGATTTCTTTGTATGCCAGACAGAGGTCACCTCTGAGGAGTCTGTTGGAGACAGAGTAGAGAATCAGGGCATTTAGCCTATCTGTGTAGAGTAGATGTTTGAGGCCCTGTATTCCCCTGGTGGGAAACGTCTGTGGTCTCTCCAGTTGCTGCATGTGTTTTGTGAGGTACATGCCGAAAGGGCCACTGTACTTAATAATGGGTCTTATAAGGGAAGAATACAGGGATATTAAGACTACCTTGTCCCTGGATGAGGTACCATTACTAACGAGGTGGGCCATGTAGAAAGCTTTTCAGTACAATGGTGGCAATATG
Organism: Protopterus annectens; assembly: GCF_019279795.1. Taxonomy (NCBI): domain Eukaryota; kingdom Metazoa; phylum Chordata; order Ceratodontiformes; family Protopteridae; genus Protopterus; species Protopterus annectens. Next base: position 298,812,154 of record NC_056735.1, read on the forward strand.
GTGGTCAAAACTGAGTTTGTTATCAACCTGAGTGTCAAAGTCCCTCACAACTGATTGCATGCTTAGGCCCTTATTATTAATGTGATGATTCATGAGGATGTCACTCTCCCTAAAGAGGATGATAATACATTTTTTGGCATTCAGTTTGAGGCCATGTTTCTGGCACCAGTCATTTGTTTGGGTGAGACCCACTTGGAGGATGTCCACATCACTAGGAGAATTGATGACAACATCCAGCTTGCAGTCATCTGCAGACTTGGTCAGCCATAGCCCACTGGTTCTGGCCTGCACCTCAGAAACATATATCTCAAACAGCAGAGGGCCCAGGACCGATCCCTGGGGTACACTGCTCAGTACAGGTCTACCGCTTGAGGTGGCTTCCCCTATTTTGACTAGGTGGGTTCCATCTGTGAGCCAGTTTGCTTACACATCTGGTCACATATAGATTGATAGACTCCACTGGCAGCAAACTAGGTTAAGGAACAAACCTAGAAGGTTGAATTGTCACATAAGATACTTTATTTGTTCCTTAACCTAGTTTGCTGCCACTGGAGTCTGTGAACTGCTTTTGTTTCAGTTCTGAGTTTACAGTGTGTTTTTTGCATTTTTTGACATATGGATTGATGCCTAGTTGAGAGACTTTATCTATTATAACTGAGTGGAGAATAGTATCGAAGGCTTGGGCCAGGTCAGTGTAGGTGGTGAGCACCATCTTCCCCTCGTCCATGGCTTTGGTGACTGTCTCAAAGAAGTCAACTAAATTAGCAAGTATGACCTCCCCTTGACAAAACCAAACTGTGTGGGATCGAGTGTTTGGAGGTTGCCAACATCCTTGTTAATAAGGTCCATGATAATCTGCTCAATGGCCTTGCAGAACAGACTAGTTTGGCTGATGGATCTATAATTTCCTGGATCGGTGGATGCTCCACCTTTATGCAAAGGGATGACAGTGGCTGTCCTCCACTTGGCTGGGCCGAAGCCAGTGCTCAGGCTTTGGTTGAATGTGGGTGGTGCCTACTGGTGCTACAAGTTCCTACCTGAGTTCTTGTAGGATGCAACTTGTGATGTTATCGGGTCCCTTAGAGGCTGTATTTTCAGGAAGTTTTTGCATTTCTCTGTTGCTTCCTGGCATTTTCAGTTCTCTGCTTTGCCCTTTCTACTGTCCCATGGGTGTTCACCAAATGCTTTGTTCCTGTGATTACTTTTTGCAGGCTTTATGGGATCCAAATATTTCCTTACTTAGATGACCTGTTGATTCAGGCATCCTTTCCAGAGACCCTTTTGCAAAATCTTCATTTTGCCATTTCCCTTCTTCAGAGCCTGGGGTTCACTATAAATTTCAAAAAGTCTTCTCTGACTCCTTCTCAGGATCATGTTTCTCTGGGTTGCAGGATTCAGACGGTGCTGAGACTTGCATCCCTGCCCCCTCCAAAGGCCTTAACTCTCATTTTTTTTCTTTCAGACTCATCTTCCTCTGGCTTCCATTACCATCAGGGAGTTTCTGAGAACTTTGGGTTCATGGCATCCACCATTCTAATGCTCCCCTCTGGCCAAAATTTATATGAGAAAGTTTCAGTTGTTTCTGAAGTCAAGTGTGCTCCAACATGCACATCCTCTAGCCTTTGTAGTTCCTCTTCTTCCTTGTCTCAGACAGGAACTTCATTGGTGGATTCAGCAGATGTTTCTAAATACAGGGATCCCTTTTCATTCCCCTCTTCCCTCTCAGAAATTGTTCACAGATGCTTTAGACATGCGATGGAGGTGATATTTGGCTCCCCAAAAGTACAGGAGGTGTGGTCAACTCATCAGCGGAAGGAAGATATTAGTGTCAAAAAGATGATAGCTCTTCTGCTGGCTCTTCAGGCCTTTCATCCTCTTTTCTCTCCAGAGCCTCTCAAGGTGTTCACAGGCAATACTGCAATGATATGGTATATCAACAAATGGAGGAATGGGATCTTATCTTCTTTGCCAGTTGGCACTTCTGGTATATCAAGTGACTCTTCAGGCAGTTTACATCCCTTCCGGTCAGAACATTGTGGCAGACACTCTGAGCAGGTCCTTAACTCAGTCCCACAGGAAGTGAGTCTTTTTGCCTGCCCTCTGAACAGGCAACTTCCTCAGTTTAGTGCCAGAGTCCCAGGTCCTGTAGTGTGGAAGGTGGATGCCCTATCATTTTCTTGGAAGAGGATCTTTCTTTATGCATTCCATCCTCTTCCTCTCATTCTGAAAGTCCTCTTCAAGATTCAGCAAGGATGCTTCCAAAACCATGTCAGTGACTCTCTTTTGGCCACAAGAGCAATGGTTCCTGCTACTTCTGCATCTAGCTATGGGCAATCATCACAAGTTACCTCACAAGATGGATCTATTCACACAAGACAAGAGATCTCTCATCCATCTCTGCCTGTCCATACTTCAATTGATACTATGCGTGATAGGATTTTGATTCCTCACAGACACATTTTTTCTGAGGATGTGGTGCAAGTCCTGTAGGAGGCCAGGAAACCTACTACTAGGAAATCCTACTTATCTGAATGGAAGAGATTTTCTATTTGTTGTCTCTCACGTAACCTGAACCCAGTTACTGTGGATGCTCCTTTGGTTTTGTTTTATTTGTGTGAATTGTTCAGTGCTGGTTTGGCCTATTCTTCTATTAAGGCCCACTTATCAGCTCTTTCTACTTGTCTACCTTTTGTTTATAGGTGTGTACTAGGCTAACGGCCCTGGAGCCTATATAAGCCTAGTCCAAGAAGATTCCCTGGCATCATGCCATTCAAAGTTAGTTCCCAGTGCCCCTGTCAAGCAAAGCCACTGAAGTGATCCCCAGGGTGAACTTCTTATTGCCCATTCACTTGTCAAGATTCCTCTTAAAGAGGGCCAGTGACGTGCTCTGCTTGATGTGGATGGGAAGTTTGTTCCAGAGTATGGGAAGTCTCTGGGTTAGGAACCTGTCCCTCCAGCATGTTCTGTTTATTGTGGTAATGAGGTTTAGGTCCCTGGAGCATGTGGCATGGAGGGATTGGGATTTCTTTAGGTGTACCATATCTAGCAGCTCTGGGTCAGACATGGCATTGTAGGTCAAGCAGAGATTGCCTCTAAGTAGGCGATAAGAGGCAGAGTATAGCTGGGTTTTATTGAGTCTGTCCATATAGAGCATGTGTCTAAGGCCTAAGATCCTCTTAGTGAGGTATTTTTGTGGCCTTTCCCATTGTTGTAGGTGTCTAGAGAGGTAAATACCAAATGGAGCATTGTATTCTATAATAGGTCTAATGAGGGATGCGTAGAGAGGGATTATGACCTATTTCTTCCTGGATGAGAAACCTTTTGTAATGAGATGTGCCACATAGAAGGACTTTCTGACTGCAGTGACAATTGGTTTATCAAAGGAGAGGTTGCTGTCAATCTGTGTCCCCAGGTCTCTTATTACACCTTCAGTGTTTAGTGGACTACTGCCTATATGGTAGTTCATGAGCACCGAATTTTTCCCAAAGGGAATGACAATGCACTTTTTGGCATTGAGCTTAAGGCCATGGTTCTGGCACCAGTCACTGGTGTCAGTGAGGCCTTTTTGTAGAATGTCTACATCAGTTGGAGAATCAGTAATAGCTCCCAGTTTGTAATCATCTTCGAACTTGGTCAGCTAGAGACCCTTTGTGTTGGCTTGAACTTCAGAGAAGCAGATGCCAAACAGGAGAGGACCTAGGACCTAGGACCAATCCCTGTGGGACACCCCTTGTAACTGGTTGGTAGTCAGATTTGGAGTCCGCTACTTTCACAGTGTGGGTTCTATCAGTGAGCCATTTGGCAACCCATCTTATGACATATGGGTTTATGCCTAGTTTAGTGAGTCTATCTATGAAGGCCTTGGCAAGATCTAGGTAGGCTTTGTGAACTACCTTGCCCTCATCCACAGCTGTGGTGACAGACTCAAAGAAGTCTATCAGGTTGAGCAGGCATGATCTATCTTTCACAAATCTAAACTGCATGGGGTCCAGAGTTTGGAGATTCCCTATGTCCTTATTTATAATGTCCATGATGATGCGCTCCATAGCCTTACATATTAGACTCATCAGACTAATGGGGCGGTAGTTCCCAGGGTCTGTAGTCGCTACCCTTTTGTGGAGTGGGATGACCGTACAGTGTGCCATTCAGTAGGAACAAAGCCTGAAATGAGGCTGTGATTGAACAGGGTACTGAGGTGTGATACCAGTTCACTTTGTAATTCATGTAGAACACAGACAGAGATATTATCAGATTCCATGTAAGCTGTATTCTTGGCTTTGGACTGTGCAGTTTCTAGCTGTGTAGCTGTGATAATAGGGACTTAGCATTCCTCAGGTATTGTGATAGGCCCTTTAGGGGGTGAAAGGAGGTAAAGTTTGCACTGAACCTGTCAGACAATATGTTGGCAATATCAGTTGGTTCTATACATGTATTGCCATTGTGCTGTAACTCAGAGCAGATCTGACTATTGTCATGTAGATTCTTGACAAAACTATAGAATGCCTTGTGGTTGTCTTTAGAATTTGCGGAAATTTTGTCTTCATAGCTAGCTTTAGAGTATTTGATGATGGCTCTCAGTTTTTTGCTGAGGCTAACAAGGGAGTTTTTCCAGTCTTGGGAATTCACCCTTTTCTGCAACAGTTTTTTCCTTCTGTTGTGGAGTTGGTTTATGGTGGGGGACCACCAGATTGGCTTCCTTTTTTTGGAGGAGAGCATCTTGGTTCTGTTTCATAAGGCCCGTTCCATGCACTTGTGTATGTGCTCATACAGTGCATTGGTGTATGATTCAGCAGTCATGCACCTATTTTCCATTTGCATGGGTGTCGTGAAGTTAGCCACCTCTGTTTTTAGAAGCCCAAATTTGGCTTTGGAGAAGTTTTTTACGGTGGTTTACTTTTGGGGGGGGGGGGGGTTTGGATATCCATGGTGATTAGCTTGTGGTCAGATATGACCAAGGAGGAGGTGATTACTGGTGTAGAGCAACAGTTGCCCATGTTAGTAATGACCACGTTAAGGATATTTCTACCCCTGGTGGGGTGGGGGTAAGAATGAGTTGGTACAGGGCATTGGAATTAATGAATTCCAGAAAACGATGAGCAAGTGTGTTGGTACGTGAGTAATTTTCCCAGTTAATGGAGTGGTAGTTAAAGTCTCCCAGTATAAGGGTATTGGGTTGTACCCTAATATTTTCTATTGTGTTTAGGAATATGGAGTGGAAGTCTTGGGACATGGTGGGGGATCTATAGCAGGCTACAACTTAGATTGCAGTTTTACCCAGTGTTAGTTGTACCCAAAGTATCTCTGATGCATTATGTTGGACTGCTAGTCTGGAGGTATGTATATCCATTATGAATATGGAGACACCACCATCTTTAGTGCTTCGGTCCAGGTTTAGGGGCCGAAAGGTGTGGTATGAATTATAGCCTGGTAGTGCTGGGGTGCTCTCTGGAGCCTTGAACCAGGTCTCGGTCACTGCACAGATGTTGATGTTCTCCATTTTAAGGAGTGCTTCAACCGAGTTCATTTTGAGATTTAGACTTCTAGCGTTGAGTAGTATAACCCTCAGATTTCATTTGCTTGTAGCTGTTATGGTGGTAATTTTCTCTTCAGGGCATTGCCTAAAAAAGGCACTATAGGGGTGGTAAGAGCCTTGGCCAGTAGCTGGAATCCCTGGGGTGACAGGTGAAGGTCATCTCTGGTGAAGCATTGAGTTCTGTCGATCATGTCATCCCAGGCAGGCAGATACTGGATTCCCTTAGAATGACACCAGAAACTTAGCCAATTGTTGAAGTCAATCATTTTCTGCTTGTACTGTGGTATCATTCTGGGTGATGGTAGGATGCTACTCAGAGCTAGGATCATACCTGCCTGGGATACAACATCCAAGAGCTCTTCTATGTCTCCTTTCATGTAGTCCGGGGAGGTATGTCTCAGGTCATTCACACCAGCAAAGACAAAGACAGAGTCATATTTGTACCTGTTGTGGAGTGACCTAAGTGTGTGTGTTATGTGGCAGATCCTGGCACCCAACAGGCAGCTGACTGTAACTTTCTCCTTATTCAGTCTAGTGAGTGGGACATCAGTGTGCCTTACTATTGAGTCACCTAAGACTAGTGTATTGTGTAAGTTGTTTTGCCTTATGGACTTTGGTTGAGTGGCGCACTGTTTGTGAGATATGTGTCTCATGGTTTGTGCTGGTTGTTTGTGTTTCTGCTTTAGAGGTCCCTGTTGTTTGGGCATATTTTTATTGAGAGCCTCCACGAAAGTAGGTGTGTGTTTTGTGTTACTATGTGAGGGTTGTGGTGGTGTTAGTTCTGGATTGCTATGTGTTGAATGTGGTGTGGTGCAGGTGTTAACCTTCTCCTCTTGACTGGCTAATCCAGTCTTGGCTGGAGAATGTTTGGCTTCCAATTTGGCTATATATGCGGCATCTCTCACAAGTCATAGTGTTGGGAGGTAAGAGGAGAGGGTTGTCTGTGTACAGGAGACAGTTGCTACATTGCCTCAGGATGCCCAAGTTCACCAGGTTGACAGGAAAAAGCACAGGGAACTGACCTTTAGACATGCCTGGATATAAGCTCAATATGTTAAGTACTAAAGCCTTTTACAGGAAAAATGTCATTCAAAGTGTCTGAGTCTGTACAGAGCACTGCCAAACACTTGAGGGGAAACTAATACGTAGACCCTGAAAATTTAAGGATGAAGTATTTAGACAGATATTCTAAAGTTAGGAAGAAATCAAGCAGTACTTACTGAAAATAAAGAATTAGTTTGTCAAGAATGATGAAAAGAGGGGAGTCGCATGAATGGCTACTACTAATGCTAGTCTCACCACAGCTTCACTCTCTTGGGATACAATACTCCTTTACTTCTTCTCTCACCAAAAGCAAAATGTCCTCCATTAGCATCTAGATTTGAGGGTAAACAATTTCTTAAAGGTATCCTTAAGATTAGACCTCCCAGGAAGCCTGTTCCCTCCTCCCTGGGATCTTAATTTTGTTTTAGAGACATTGGCTCAGGCTCCTTTTGAGCCTGCTGCTTCAGTTTCCTTGCTACATTGTTCCTGGAAGACTGTTCTTTTGTTACTTCTGCCAGATGGCTGTCTGAGTTTCAGACCCTTATGGCTTGTCCTCTCTTTTTTGGTCTTACATGAGGACAAGGTGTCCTTACACACTAACCCTTTTTTTATGCGTAAGATGGTTAATGAGCTGTCACTGAACCAGTCTATTAATCTGCCTTTTTCACCTGTCCGCAGTCTGACAATGAGCGGGTGCTGCATACTTTGGAAGTGCATAGGCAACTCACGGTTTATTTGGATAAGACTAAGGCTATCAGAAAATCTGATCAGTTATTTGTTTCTTTTCATCCTAGAGCTTTGGGACTTGCTGATCCAAGCAAAGTATTTCTTCTTGGATTTCTAACTTTTATTTCCTTTTCTTACACTTTTCATAGCCAGAGCCTTCCTTCTTCAGTTAATGCTCATTCTACTAGAGCTGTGGCTTCTTTGGGTGCTTTTTTCAAGGGCTTAGATTCTAATTCTATTCTTGAGACAGATACCCGGACTTCTGTGCATACCTTTACCAAGCACTACAAGTCTGATGGTATTTTTTAGAGCTAGGGCTGGTTTTTCTGTTGCTGTTCTTCATGGCTTTTTAGGGGACTCATCTGCGCCTTTTCCCTCCCAAGTTTCCTCTTGAGCTTTGGTACTCTCCCATCTGTTATGAATACTGCAGCAATGAATGTAAGGAGGTAGTACAGTTGTGTAAAATCTTACCATAATGGTCGATGGCCTTGCCTTCACTGCTGCAGTATTCACTCCCTCCCTCCATCCTCCTAGTCCTTTGCCTTCCTGGATGTACAAGTTACCTCTTGGTTTTCTTGGACATTGTTCCTACTGGGGCATTCAGTTCTGATTACAGTAGGCCTGAATGTCACATTTATGCCCTATGCTGTGCAAGGAGCATTTGGCTGATATTCGGCATACCTTTTAAAAGTAGCAAGTATTCTTTGGTAGACTGGATGGGTGTTCGGGCTTCCATGGCAGGGAATCCCATCTATTAAGAATGCTACAGCAGTGAAGACAAGGACATCTACCATTATGGTAAGATTTTACACAACTGTACTTTTTATTTCCTCAACCTAGTTAATCGCAGTAGGTTAAATCCTCCTTTATGGGGTAGACCTAGGGAAAAAAGTTCTGAAGTCAAAGCCAGAAATGTTGTTAGAGCAGATATTCAGTTAATGTAAGATAGTTAGGGAATAAAGGAGCCTATCTTCGGGAAGTGGAAGAAAGCAGAGTACTTGGAAAACATTCACCTCTGGATATGTTATATGTCTCTCCTTAATAGGGACTGCTAATACTTGTTATGTTTCAGGCTTATGCTTGCTAGGCTGTAAGTAGTCATGTGAATTTCATGCCTACAGACTTATCAACTGCTGTGCATAGGAGGAACATATGGTTGGCACTCAGACAACATACAAAGAACAGATGTAACCCACTGATTCTGAAGTTATGAGGCTGCAATGATATCCACTGCATCACCAACTCACAATCTGTATGGAGAAACAGTGTGATGCAAAAAAAGGTTTTATGAGAGCATCTGCTATGGTATGGGCACATTTCTGTATTGCTTTGTAATGTATTATGTGTAACTTCCATGAACTTCCAACATACTGCCAAAAGTGAGACTGCATTTCACACACTTGCATAGGTGCATGTATGCACACACACACACACACACACACACACACACACACACACACACACGCATATGCTTTGACAGATAGTTATAATATACACTTATTACCATCTGAATACAGATTTATTATGTCAGCCACATTATCTAGAAACGTGTCATCACTCTCACTGTTTAATCAGCACATTGGATGGGGCATCATAACTGTATTTCTGAATGCCTTAGAGTGGAAGAAAAGAACAGGTAAAAAGGAAACTTTGTTCACTCAGAGTAAATCACATTAAGCTAAACAAATAACGTCACAGTGCGTGGTTAATCTAAGTAGTTTTAGGAATATTACCTGTTATGAAAATCATAAATACCTTTACATGTCTGGTATTGTGGCCTAGTTAGGCAAATAAACCTACGAAGCATGAAATGGTCCTTTCTGCTAGAAATGGGGGGGTGTACAATATCACAGTTTAAAGTGATAAAATGGTCAGACAGAAAAAACAATCATTAAAAACCAAAAGAAAAACCTAGCAAGGCTAGATTTTCCACTGCGAGAGTCCTTAAACCTCTTGTATTAGAGGCAACATGGGATATATGCAAATGACCCTTCAAGGACATCAGATATTTCAGCTATATGGCAATTCTGAATGTCCATGACTTTTTTTCTTTTTAACTCTATTTTTGGAAAAAAATTGCCATATAGCTGAAACACCTGATGTCCTTATGTTGTTTGCATATATCCATTGTTGCTTCTAATGCAAGAGGTTTAACGACTCACCCTGTGGAAAGTTTAGCCTTGCTAGTTTTATTTTTATTTATTTATTTGTTTTTTCCCAGTAAAGTGTTCGTTATATGCAGTTTTGGAGCATGTAGCAACTGGATATCTGTTTTAACAGATGAAATATACTAACAGGTTGTAAAGGCTGCAAGGGCTTGTAGCGTAACTCACCTAGAGAGCATACATAATTTGTTCTTTTACTGAGATTGCACTAAATAGATCTGTTTCTAAAGCATCACACAGTGCAAGTGTAATTTATTTCTGAGTTAAATAATGATCACTTTGTGTGGAGTATATAAGACTGAAATGGCTACAGAAGCACTTAAAAAGGTATATCCACTCAACCCATACTGTAGACATATTGCCTCTCAGTGTTGTCAGTAGTACAGTGAATGTCATGTCTATATAAAATTATTTTCTTGAAAATATAGATAATAGTCATTTACTGTATAGATTAAAACAATGGTTAGGTAATTATACCAGTGATAAATAACTGTTCACTACATATTTCTAGCACATCAAATGCATTATACACCATACCCATGTTAGTATTAAATTGTCAAGCAATAAACCATTATTAAGTTATTATTTATTTAATTTGTTTATTTCCAGTGGTACAGGTTGTACAATGGCATGTGTTTTGAACAGCCACCACTAAGTTCAGATCCCCTTGCTGGATAGGTCCTGTCTCTCAAGGCAAGGATGACCTCATAGACTTTATGAGTTTAGAACTCTCCATGACAGGGGAAATAAACATATACACAAAGAGCTATCATGGCCAGCCCTAGGTACTGAAAATAGAAGCTCTGTCTTACCTACAAATGCTCATTTTGTTGTGTGAGGGGAACGTGCCCTACTTCCAGCAGCATATGTTAGACTCCCATCCTACTTCTCTGTAATTGCTGTCAGCTCATCAGGGATGTTTGGTCTCGACAAGGAATCTTGTTATACTGGGAATGTCTCAGCTGATTCCCACGCATTCCATTGAGAGAGAAGTAAAAACACATATACCTTAGCACTCATCATTTCTGATACGTTGGCTCCTCCAGGATGTAGGATGTTAATCTAGCCTTTTTTTTGCCTGGGCCACACTCAGAACTTTATCCCTTAGTGCCACACTGCTGATGTATTATTTTTCATATTAATCATGTCAGATCTTCAACCTACGATGAGAGATACAGTACATAGATACACATAAATATAAAATGTGTTACTTTACAAGAGATTAAGTATAAAGAGTTGAGGGGAGCATGATGACACAGAAAAGATGGGAGGAGTAGCTGAAATAGTTTATTTTTGTAGCAGTGTAATGGAAAAAGTATGAAAGAAAGCTACTGTCTGTTTCCCTTTTGCAAAATAGTAGAGCTCCAGATGTTTTATGTGCCACATGCTACTCTTTCTATGATGTTAGTATTACACTTGTGTTTAAAAATGCTCTTCTTAAAAGCATTGTTAATTTTTTGTTAAATTGATAAGTGAAATTACCATTTTCAGCCACAATAGCATACGTAAATTGCCATTTATTGTAGCTAATCAACCGCAATGATTTTGGGGGGATGCTAGAGTGTAAACAGACTCCATGCAGACAGTGACCAGAACTCAGGACTGAACACTGGATCATCCGTTTGTAGGGCAGAGATCTTAACCACTGAGACACATGCTGTATCAGGCAGA